>NW_027521229.1:0-51208 GCF_052094955.1 Ictidomys tridecemlineatus
GTTCTCTGTAAGGTTTCTTCTGCACCGCAGTCTCCAACCTCTGCTTTCTGTATCAGTAATTCTGCACCAAATTCTCCAAACTCTGCTCTCTGTAACAGTTCTTCTGAACCTCAGTCTGCAACCTCTGCTCTCTGCAATAGTCCTTCTGCACCCCAGTCTCCAATCTCTGCTCTCTGCAACAGTCCTTCTGCACGCCAGTCTCCAACATCTGCTCTCTGCAACAGTCTTTCTCCACCCCAGTCTTCAACCTCAGCTCTCTGCAACAATCCTTCTGCACCCAGGCCACCAACGTCTGCTTTCTGCATGTATAAGTCCTTCTGCACCCCAGTCTCCAACAACTGCTCTCTGCAACAGTCGTTCTGCACCTCAGTCTAAATTTCGGTGCTCTACAATAATCCTTCTGCACCCCAGTCTCCAAACTCTGCTCTCTGTAACAGTCCTTCTGCACCCCAGTCTCAAAGCTCTGCTCTCTGTAACACTTTTTCTATACCGCAGTCTCCAAACTCTGGTCTCTGTATCGGTCCTTCTGCACCCCAATTTCCAACCTCTGCTTTCTATAACAGTCTTTCTGCACCTCAGTCTCAAATCTCTGCTCTCTGTAGCAGGCCTTCAGCAACCCAGTCTTCAAAATCTGCTCTCTCCAATGATCTTTCTTAACCCCTGTCTCCAACCAATTATCTCTGCAACAGTCCTTATGCACCTCAGTCTCCAATTCTGCTCTCTTTAAAATCCATGTGAACCCCAGTCTCCAAAGTCTGCTCTCTGCAACAGTCCTATTGCAACACAATCTCCAAACTCTGCTCTCTGTACTAGTCCTTCAGCACCCCACTCTCCAAACTCTGCTCTCTGTAACAGTCTTTCTGCACCTCAGTCTCCAAAATCTGCTCTCTGCAACAGTACTTCTGCACTCCAGTCTCCAAACTCTGCTCTCTGTAACAGTTCTTCTGCACCTCAGTCTTCAAATTCTGCTCTCTGTAAGATCCTTATGCACCCCAGTATCCAACCTCTGCTCTCTGTAACAGTCCTTCTGCATCCAAATCTCCAACCTCTGCTTTCTGTTACAGGACTTCCTCACCTCATTCTCCAACATCTGCTCTCTGTAACAGTCTTTCTGCACCCCAGTCTCCAACCTCTGCTCTCTACAACAGTCTTTCTGCACCCTAGTTACCAACATCTGCTCTCTGCAACAGTCCTTCTGCACCCCAGTCTCCAACATCTGCTCTCTGCAATAGTTCTTCTGCACCTCAGTCTGAAAACTCTTCTCTCTGCAACGACCCTTCTGCACCCCAGTCTACTACCTCTGCTTTCTGTAATAGTCCTTCTGCACCTCAGTCTCCCAACTCTGCTCTCTGTAAGATCCGTATTAAACCCAGTCTGTAAACTCTGCACTCTGTAACAGTTCTTTTGCACCCCAGTCTTCAAACTCTGCTCTCTGTAAGATCCATCTGGGAGATTCCTGGGAAAGCTGGGAATGGAACCACCATTTGACCCTGCTATTGCCCTTCTCGGACTATTCCCTGAAGACCTTAAAATAGCATGCTACAGGGATGCTGCCATACCGATGTTCATAGCAGCAGCAGCACAATTCACAATAGCTAGACTGTGAAACCAACCCAGATGCCCTTCAATAGATGAATGGATAAAAAAAATGTGGCATCTTTACACAATGGAGTACTATGCAGAAAAAAAATGACAAAATCACAGAATTTGCAGGGAAATGGATGGCACTAGAGCAGATTATGCTTAGTGAAGCTTGTCAATACCTAAAAAACAAATGCCAAATGTCTTCTTTGATATAATGAGAGCAACTATGAACAGAGCAAGGAGGAAGAGCAGGAAGAAAAGACTAACATTTAACAGAGTCATGAGATAGGAGGGAAAGGGAGAGAAAAGGGAAATTGCATGGAAATGAAGGGAGACCCTCATTGCTATACAAAATTACATATAAGAGGTTGTGAGGGGAATGGGAAAATAAACAAGGAGAGTAATGAATTACAGTAGATGGGGTAGAGAGAGAAGAAAGGAGGGGAGGGGAGGGGGGATAGTATGGGATGGGAAATGTAGCAGAATACAACAATTACTAATTGGGCATTATGTAAAATTGTGGATGTATAACCGACGTGATTCTGCGATCTGCATTTGGGGTAAAATTGGGAGTTCATAACCCACTTCAATCTAATGTATGAAATATGATATGTCAAGAGCTTTGTAATGTTGTGAACAACCAATAAAAAAATTAAAAAAAAATCCATCTGAAACCAGTCTCCAACCTCTGCTCTCTGTAAAAGTCCTTCTGTACCCCAGTCTCCATACTCTGCTCTTAGTAACAGTCCTTCTGCACCTCAGTTACCGACCTCTGCTCCTTGTAACAGTCCTTCTGCACCCCAGTTTCCAAAATCTGCTCTCTGCAACAGTCCTTCTGCACCCCAGTCTCCAACCTCTGCTCTCTGCAATGATCCTACTGCACCCCTGTCTACAATTTCTGCTCCTTTCAATGATCCTTCTGCACCCCAATCTCAAAACTTTACTCTATGTAAGAGGACTTCTACACCTCAGTCTCCAATCTCTGCTCTGTGCATCAGTCCTTCTGCACCACAGTCTCCAAACTCTGGTCTCTGTAAGATCCTTCTGTACTCTAGTTTCCAAACTCTGTTCTCTGAAACATTCCTTCTCCACCCCAGTCTTTAATCTGTGCTTTCTGCAACTGTCCTGCAGCACCCCAGTCTCCAACCTCTGTCCTGTGCAACAGTCCTTCTGTACCGCAGTCTCCAAACTCTGCTCTCCGTAACAGTCCTTCTGCACCCCAGTCTCCAAACTCTGCTTTCCGTATCAGTCCTTCTGAACCTCAGTCTCAAACCTCTGCTCTATGTATCTATCCTTCTGCACCTCAGTCTCCAACCTGTGCTCTCTGTAACATTCCTTCTGCACCCAGTCTCCAACCTCTGCGCTCTGTAACAGTTTTCCTATACCGCAGTCTCCAAACTCTGGTCTCTGTAACGGTCTTTCTGCACCCCAACTTCCAACCTCTGCTTTCTGCAACAGTCCTTTTGCACCCCAGTCTCCAAACTCTGCTCTCTGTAACAGTTCTTCTTCACCCCAGTAATAAAACTATGCTCTCTGTAACACTCCTTCTGCACCTCAGTCTCCAACCTCTGCTCTCTGAAAGATCTTTCTGCACTCAAGTTTCCAAAATCTGCTCTATCTAACATTCCTTCTCCACTGCAGTCTCCAACGTCTTCTTTCTGTGAGGGTCCTGCGGCACCCCAGTCTTCAACATCTGCTCTCTGTAACAGTCCTTATGCAGCACCCCAGTCTCCAACATCTGCTCTCTGTAACAGTCCTTATGTACCGCTGTCTCCAACCACTGCTATTGTAACGGTCCTTCTACACCCAGTCTCCAAACTGTACTTTTTGAATCAGTCCTTCTGCACCCCAATTTCCAACCTCTGCTTTCTGTAACAGTCCTTCTGCACCTCAGTCTCTAAACTCTTCTCTCTGTAACAGTCCTTCTACACCTCAATCTCCAACCTCTGCTCTTTGTAACAGTACTTCTGCACCTCAGTCTTAAACCTCTGCTCCCTAAGATTCTTCTGCACCACAGTCTCCAACCACTTCTCTTTGTAACAGTCCACCTGCACCTCAGGCTCAAACCTCTGATCTATGTAAGTGCCTTCAGCAACCCAGTCTCCAATCTCTGCTCTCTGTAACAGTCCTTCTGCACCCCAGTCTCAAAACTCTCCTCTGTGTAACAGGACTTCTGCACGCCAGTCTCAAAACTATGCTCTCTATAGCAGGCCTTCTGAACCCCAGTCTCCAACCTCTGCTCTCGGCAACGATCCTTCTGCACCCGAGTATCCAAACATTGTTCTCTGCAATGATCCTACTTCACCCCAGTCACCAACCTCTGATCTCTAACACAGTCCTTCTGCACCTCAGTCTCCCAAATTCTAATCTCTGTAAAATCTTTCTGAACCCCTGTTTCGAACCTCTGCTCTCTGTAACAATCCTTCTGCACCCCAGTCTCCAAATCGGCTCTCCGCAACAGTCCTTCTGTACCCCAGTCTGAAAACTCTGCTCTCTGCAACAGTCCTTCTGCACCCTAGTTACCAACTTTTGCTCTCTGGAACAGTCCTTTTGCACCCCAGTCTCTAAACTCTGCTCTCTGTAAGATCCATCTGAACCCCAGTCTTTAACCTCTGCTCTCTGTAACAGTCCTTCTGCACCCCAGTCTCCAAACCCTGCTCTCTGTAACAGTCCTTCTGCACCCCAGTCTCCAAAATCTGCTGTCTGTAAGAGTCCTTCTGCACCCCAGTCTCCAAACTCTGCTATCTTTAACAGTCCTTCTACACCTCATTCTCCAACCTCTTCTCTCTGCAACAGTCTTTCTTCTCCCCAGTCTCTGAGATCTGCTCTCTGTAACAATCCTTCTGTACCGCAGTGTCCAACCAGTGCTCTCAGTTTTGGTTTTTCTACACCCCTGTCTCAAAACTCTGCTTTCTGTATCAGCCTGTCTGAACCCCAGTATCCAACCTCTGTTCTCTGTATCCATCCTTCTGCACCTCAGTCTCCAACTTGTGCTCTCTGTAAGAGTCCTTCTGCATCCCAGTCGCCAACCTCTGCTCTCGGTAACAGTCCTAAACCACAGTCTCCAAACTCTGCTCTCTTTAACGGTACTTCTGCACCCCAATTTTCACACTCTGCTTCGCTTTAACAGTCCTTCTGCACCTCAGTCTCCAAACTATTCTCTCTGCAACAGTTATTCTGCACCCCACTGTCCAACATCTGGTCTCTGCAACACTCCTTATGCATTACAATATGAAAACTCTGCTGCTGCAACGAATCTCCTGCACCCCAGTCTCCTACCTCAGGTGTCTGTTACAATTTTTCTCCACCTCAGTCTCCAAACTCTGCTCTCTGTAAGATCCATCTCAACTCCAGTCTCTTACCTCTGCTCCCTGTAACAGTTCTTCTACACCTCAGTCTTCAACCTCTTCTCTCTGCAACAGTTCTTCTGCACCCCAGTCTCCAACATCTGCTCTCTGTAACAGTTTTTCTGCACCTCAGTCTCCAAACTCTGCTCTCTGCAACAACCTTCTGCACTCCAGCCTGCAAACTCTGCTCTCTGCAACGATCTTTCTGGACCCTGGTCTCCAACGTCTGCTCTCTGCAACAGTCCTTCTGCACCACAGTCTCCAACCTGTGCTCTCTGTAAGAACTTTCTGCACTCCAGTTTCCTAACTCTGCTCTCTAACATTCCTTCTAGACCCCAGTCGCCAACTTCTGCTTTCTGCAAGGGTCCTTCGGCACCCCTGTCTCCAAACTCTGTTCTCTGCAACAGTCTTTCTGGTCCCCAGTCTCCAGTATCTGCTATATGTAACAATCCTTCTGTACCACAGTCACCAAACTCTGCTCACTGTAACGGTCTTTCTGCACCCCACTCTCCAACCTCTGCTTTCTGTATCAGTCCTTCTGAACCACAGTCTTCAACCTCTGCTCTCTGTGTCTATTCTTCTACACCTCAGTCTCCAACCTGTGCTTTCTGTAACAGTCCTTCTGCACCCAAGTCTCCCAACTCTGCTCTCTGTAACAGTCCTTCTATACTGTAGTCTCCAAACTCTGCTCTCTGTAACGGTCCATCTGCACCCCAATTTCCAACCTCTGCTTTCTGTAACAGTCCTTCTGCACCTCAGTCTCCAAACTCTGCTCTCCGTATCAGTCCTTCTACACCTCCATCTCCAACCTCGGCTCTCTGTAACAGTACTTTTGCACCTCAGTCTGAAACCTCTGCTCTCCACAATCCTTCTGCACCCCAGTTTTCAACCACTGCTCTCTGTAACAGTCCACCTGCACCTTAGTCTCCAACCTCTGCTCTCTGTAAGATTCTTCAGCAACCTAGTAAAAACTCTGCTCTCTGTAACAGTTCTTCTGCACCCCAGTCTCCAACCTCTCCTCTCTGTAACAGCCTTCTCTATGCCAGTCTACAAATCTGCTCTCTGTAGCAGGCCTTTTGCACCCCAGTCTCCAAACTCTGCTCTCTGCAACGATCCTTCTACACCACAGTATTTAAACTCTGCTCTCTGCAATGATCCTACTGCACCCCAGTCTCCAACCTCTGATCTCCAGAAAAGTCCTTCTGCACCTCAGTCTACAAATTATGCTCTCTGTAAGATCCTTCTGCACTGCTGTCTCCAACCTCTGCTCTCTGCAACAGTCCTTCGGCGCCCTAGTTACCAACATCTGCTCTCTTTTACAGTCCTTCTGCAACCCCTTCTCCAACCTCTGCTCTCTGTAACAGTTCTCCTGTACTGCAGAATCCAAACTCTGTTCTCTGTAACGGTCTTTCTGTACCCCAAACTCCAATATCTGCGTTTTGTATCAGTCCTTTTGCACTCCAGTCTCCAACCTCTGCTCTCTGCAACAGTCCTTCTACATCACAGTCTAAAACCTCTGTTCTCTGCAACAGTCTTTCTGCACCTCAGTCTCCAATCTCTGTCTTCTGCAAGGGTCCTTCTGCACCTCAGTCTTCAACTTCTACTCTCTGTAACAGAGCTTCTTCACCTCAGTCTCCAATCTCTGCTCTCTGTAAGATCTTTCTGCAACCCAGTCTCCAAACTCTTCTCTCTGTAACAGTCCTTAATCACCCCAGTCACCGAACTCTGTCCTCTGTAACAGGCCTTCTGCACCCCAGTCTCCAACCTTTACTCTCTTTATCAGTCCATCTGCATGCCAGTCTCCAACGTCTGCTCTCTACAATGATCCTTCTGCACCCCAGTCTCCAAACTCTGTTCGTTGCAACAGTCCTTGTGCAACCAAGTCTACAACATCTGCTCTCTGCAAAATTTCTTCTGTACTTTAGTCTGAAAACTCTGCTCTCTGCAATAATCCTTCTACACCCCAGTCTCCAAACTGTGCTCTCTGCAACATTCCTTCTGCACGCCAGTATCAAACCATTGCTCTCTGTAAAAGTCTGTCTGCTCCCCAATCTTTAACCTCTGCTTTCTGCAAAAGTCCTTCTGCACCTCAGTCTCCAACCTGTGCTTTCTGTAACAGTCCTTCTGCACCCAAGTCTCCCACCTCTGCTCTCTGTAACAGTCATTCTATACTGTAGTCTCCAAACTCTGCTCTATGTAACAGTCCATGTGCACCCCAATTTCCAACCTCTGCTTTTTGTAACAGTCCTTCTGCATCTCAGTCTCCAAACTCTGCTCTCCGTATCAGTCCTTCTACACCTCAATCTCCAACCTCGGCTCTCTGTAACAGTAATTTTGCACCTCAGTCTGAAACCTCTGCTCTCCACAATCCTTCTGCACCCCAGTTTTCAACCACTGCTCTCTGTAACAGTCCACCTGCACCTTAGTCTCCAACCTCTGCTCTCTGTAAGATTCTTCAGCACCCCAGTATCAAACCATTGCTCTCTGTAAAAGTCCGTCTGCTCCCCAGTCTTTAACCTCTGCTCTCTGCAAAAGTCCTTCTGCACCTCAGTCTCCAAACTCTGCTTTCTGCAACAGTCCTTCTGCAAACAAATCTTCAACTTCTGCTCTTTGCAACATTCCTTCTGCACCCCAGTCTCCAACCTGTGCTCTCTGTAAAAGTTCTTCTGCACCCCAGTCTCGTAACTCTGCTCTCTGCAACAATCCTTCTGTACCTCAGTCTCGAACCTCTGCTCTCTGCAACGATCCTTCTGCGCCCCAGTCTGAAAATTCTGCTAGCTGCAATAATTTTTTTAACCCCAGTCTCCAACATCTGCTTCCTGCAACAGTTCTACTGTACCTCAGTCTGAAGACTCTGCTCTCTGCAATAATCCATCTGCACCCCAGTCTTCAACCTCTGCTCTCTGTAACAGTCCTTCTGTACCTTAGTCTCTAATCACTGATCTCTGCAACAGTCCTTCTACACCACAGTCTCCATACTCTGATGGCCCCATTGATCCTTCTGTACCCCAGTCTCCAAACTCTGTTCTCTGCATCAGTTCTGATTCACCCTAGACTCCAAACTCTGCTCTCTATAACAGTCCTTCTGTACCACAGTCTCCAACCTCTGTTCTCTGTAAGGGTCCTTATGCACCCCAGTATCCAACCTCTCCTTTCTGTATCAGTCGTTTTGAACCACAGTCTCCAAACTCTGCCCTCTAGAAGAGTCCTTCTGCCACTCAGTCTGCAAACTCTGCTCTCTGCAACAATCCTTCTGCACCCCAGTCTCCATCCTCTGCTCTCTTCAACAGTCTTTTTTAACCGAGTCTCAAACATCTTCTCTCTGCAACAGTTATTCTCCACCCCAGTCTCTAAACTTTGCACTCTATAACAGTCTTTCTGTACTGCATTCTCCAACCTCTGTTCTCCGTAAGGGTACTTCTGCCCCCGAGTCTCCAGCCTCTGCTTTCTGTGTCAGTCCTTCTGCATCCCAGTCTCCAAACTCTGCTCTGAGTAACTGTCCTTCTGCACCTTAGTCTCCAACCTCTGCTCTCTGCTACAGTCCTTCTGGACCCCAATCTCCAACCTCTACTCTCTGCAACAGTCCTTGTATATCCCAGTCTAAAACCTCTGCTCTCTGCAACAGTCCTTCTGCACCCCAGTCTCCAACCTCTGCTCTCTGTAACAATACTTCTGCACCTCAGTCTCCAAACTCTACTTTCTGCAACGATCCTTCTAAACCTTAGTCTCCAACCTCTACTCTCTGTAACAGTGCTTCTGCACCTAAGTCTCCATTCTCTGCTCTCTGTAAGATCATTCTGCAACCCAGTCTCCAAACTCTGCTCTCTGTAACAGTCCTTCATCACCACAGTCTCCAAATTCTGCTCTCTGTCACAGGCGTTTTGCACTCCAGTCTCCAACCTCTGCTCTCTGTATCAGTCCATTAGCACCCCAGTCTCTAACGTCTGCTCTCTGCAACGATCCTTCTGCACCCCAGTCTCCAACCTCTGCTGGCTGAAACAGTCCGTGTGCAACCCAGTTTACAACATCTGCTCTCTGCAACAGTTCTTCTGTACCTCAGTCTGAAAACTCTACTGTCTGCAACGATTTTTCTGCACCCGAGTCTCCAACCTCTGCTCTCTGTAACAGTCCTTTTGCCCCTTGTATCTGAACTCTGCTTTCAGCAGCAGTCCTTCTGCACCCCAGTCTCCAACATCTGCTCTCTGCAACATTTCTTCTGCTCCCCAGTATTAAACCTGTGCTCTATGTAAAAGTTCGTCTGCACCCCAGTCTCGAACCTCTGCTCTTTGTAACGATCCTTCTGCACCTCAGTCTCGAACTTCCACTCTCTGTAAAAGTCCTTCTGCACCTCAGTCTCCAAATGCTTTTCTCTGTAAGATCCGTCTGAGACCCAGTCTCTAACGTCTGCTCTCTGTAACAGTCCTTCTGCACCCCAGTCTTTAACCTCTGCTCTCTGTAACGGTCCTTCTGCACGGCAGTCTCCAACATCTGCTTTCTCTATCAGTCCTTCTGCATCTCAGTCTCCAACCTCTGCTTTCTGCAACAGTCCTTCTGCACCCAAGTCTCCAACCTCTGCTCCCTGCAACATTCCTTCTGCACCCCAGGCTTCAAACTCTGCTCTCTGTAATGATCCTTCTTCACACCAGTCTCGAAACTCTGCTCGCTGCAACAGTCCTTGTGAACCCCAGTCACCAACATCTGCTCTCTGCAACAGTTCTTCTGAACCTCAGTCTGAAAACTCTGCTCTCTGCAATAGTCCATCTTCACCCCAGTCTCCAACCTCCACTCTCTCTAACAGCTCTTCTGTACTCAGTCTCCAATCTCTGCTCTATGTAACAGTCCTTCTACACCCAAGTCTTCATACTATGCTCGACCAAAAGATTCTTCTGCACCCTGGTCTCCAACGTCTGCTCTCTGCAACAGTCCTTCTACACCCCAGTCTTCAACCTCTGCTCTCTGCAACAGTCCCTCTATACCCCAGTCTCCATACTCTGCTCGAGCCAACGATCCTTCTGGACCCCAGTCTCCACCTCTGTTCTCTAAATCAGTTCTTCTGCACGCCAGTCTCCAACATTTGCTCTCTGTACCAGTCCTTCTGTACTGCAGTCTCCAACCTCTGTTCTCTGTAAGGGTCCTTATGCACCCAAGTATCCAACCTCTGCGTTCTGTATCAGTCGTTTTGCACAACAGTCTTCAAAATATGCCCTCTGTAAGAGTCCTTCTGCAACTCAGTCCCCAAACTCTGCTCTCTGTAACAGTACTTCTGCACCTCAGTCTATCCTCTTCTCTCTGCAACATTAATTCTGCACCCCAGTCTCCAGCCTCTGCTCTCTGTATGATTCTTCTGCACCCTAGTCTCCAACCTCTGCTATCTTCAAAGTTCCTTCGGCATCTCAGTCGCCAACCACTGTTCCCTGCAACAGTCCTTCTGCACCCCAGTCTCCAAACTCTTCTCTCTGTAACAGTTCTTCTGCACAGCAGTCTCCAACCTTTGCTCTCTATAATGGTCCTTCAGCACCCCATTCTCAAAACTCTGCTCTCTGTATCACTCCTTCTGCACTTCAGTCTCCAACCGCTGCACTCTTTAACAGTCATTCTGTACCTCAGTCTTCAACCTATGATATCTGGAATTGTCCTTCTGCACCTCAGTCTTCAAATTCAACACTCTGTTACAGTCCTTCTGCATCTCAGTCTCCAAAATGTACTCTCTGTAAGTTCCTTTTGCAAACCAATCTCCAATCTCTGCTCTCTGTAATAGTCCTTCCGCACCCCTTCTCCAAACTCTGCTCTCTTTAACAGGCTTTCATGCACCCCAGTCTCCAACATCTGCTCCTACATTAGTCCTTCTGCACCTCAGTCTGAATACTCTGCTCTCTGCCACGATCCTTCTGCAACCCAGTCTCCAACTTCTGTTCTCTGCAACAGTCCTTCTGCACCTCAGTCTCCAAACTCTGCTCTCCGAAACAGTCCTTCTGTACCGCAGTCCCCAACCTATTCTTTCTGTAATGGTCCTTCTGCACCCCAGTCTCCAAACCCTGCTTACTGTATCAGTCTTTCTGCACCACAGTCTCCAACCTCTGCTCTCTGTAACAGTCCTTCTGCATCTAAGTCTCTAACCTCTGCTCCATGCAACAGTCTTTCTGCAACCCAGTCTCCAACCTCTGCTGTCTGCAACAATCATACTGCACCCCAGTCTCTAACATCTGTTTTCTTTATGAGTCCTGCACCACAGTGTCCAAAATCTGCTCTCTGTAACAGTCCTTCTGAACCTCAGTCTCCAACCTCTGGTCTCTGCAACAGTCCTTCTGCACCCCAGTCTCCAACCTCTGCTCTCTGCAGTAATCCTTCTGGACCCCAGTCTCCAACGTCTGCTCTCTGCCACAGTCCTTCTGCATTCCAGACTCCAACCTCTTCTCACTGCAAAGATCCTTTGGCACCCCAGTCTCAAAACTATGCTCGCTGCAACAGTCCTTGTGAACCCCAGTCTCCAACATCTTTTCTCTGCAACAGTTCTTCTGTACCTCAGTCTGAAAACTCTGCTCTCTGCAACAATCTTTCTGCACCCATTCTTCAAACTCTACTTTTTGTAACAGTCCTTCTGTACATCAGTCTTTAACCTCTGCTTTCTGTAAGACCCTTTTAAACTTAGTCCACAAACTCTGCTCACTGAAACACATTCTGCACCCCAGTCTCCAATCTCTGCTCTCTGTAACAGGCCTTCTGCACCCCAGTCTCAAACCACTGCTTTCTGTAAGAGGAATTCTTCACCCCAGTCTCCAACAGCTACTCTCTGCAACGATGCTTGTGCACCCCAGTCTCCAACCTCTGCTCTCTGCAACAGTCCTTCTGCACCCCAGTCTCCAACCTCTGTTTTCTGCAACAGTCGTTCTGCATCCCAGTGTCCAAACTCTGCTCTCTATAGCAGTCCTTCTGTACCGGGTCTCCAATCTCTGCTCTCTTTATCCGTCCTTCTGCACCCCAGTCTCTAACATCTGCTTTCTCTGTAAGTCCTTCTGCACCCCAGTCTCCAATATCTGCTCTCTTTAACAGTCATTCTGCACCTCACTCTCCAACCTCTGCTTTCTGCAAAAGTCCTCCTGCATCCCAGTCTCCAACCTCTGCTCTCTGCAACATTCCTTCTGCACCCTAGTCTCCTACCTGTTCTCTCTGTAAAAGTCCTTCTGCACCCCAATCTAAAACCTCTGCTTTCTGTAACGATGTTTTTGCACCCCAGTCTCTAACCTCTGCTCTCTGCAACGATCTTTCTGCACCTCATTCTCCAAATTCTGCTGTCTGCAACGATCCTTCGTAATCCCAGTCTCAAACATCTGCACTTTGTAACAGTCCTTCTACACCTCAGTCTCCAACCTCTGCTCTCTGCAATAATCCTTCTGCACTCCAATCTCCAACATGTGCTCTCTTCAATATTCCTTCTATACCCCGGTCTCCAACCTCTTCCCTGCTCTCTTAAAGAGTCCTACTGCACCCCACTCTCTAAAATCTGCTCTCTGTAACAGTCCTTCTGCACCTAAGTCTCAAAACTCTGCTCCCTGAAAGAAACTTTTACAACCCTGTCTTCAACCTCTGCTCTCTGCAACAGTCCTTCTGCACCCCAGTCTCCAACCTCTGCTCTCTGCAATAATCCTTCTGCACCCCAGTCTCCAAAGTCTGCTCTCTACTACAGTCCTTCTGCATCCCAGACTCCAACCTTTTCTCACTGTAAGATCCTTCTGCACCCCAATCTCCAACCTCTGCTCTCTTCAAAGTTCTTTCTGCACCCCAGTCTTTAACCTCTGTTCTCTGCGTCAGTCCTTCTGCGCCTCATTCTCTAACATCTACTCTCTGAAACAGTTCTTCTCCACACCAGTCTCCAACCTCTGTTCTCTGTAACAGTCCTTCTGTACTGCAGTCTCCAACCACTGCTCTATGTAAGGGGCCTTCTGCACCGGAGTCTCCAAACACTGTTCTGTGTAACTGTCCTTCTGCACCTTAGTCTCCAACCTCTGCTCTCTGCTAAAGTACTTCTGCACCCCAATCTCCTACCTCTACTCTCTGCAACAGTCCTTCTACATGCCAGTCTAAACCCTCTGCTCTCTGCATTAGTCCTTCTGCACCCCAGTCTCCAACCTCTGCTCTCTGTATCAATCCTTCTGCACCTCAGTCTCCAAGCTCTGCTCTCTGTAACGATCCTTCTGCACCTCAGTCTCCAACCTCTGCTCTTTGTAAGATCCTTTTGGAACCCAGTCTCCAAACTCTGCTCTCTGTAACAGTCCTCGAGCACCCCAGTCTCCAAACTCTGCTCTCTGTACCAGGCTTTTTTCACCCCAGTTTCCAACATCTGCTCTCTGTATCTGTCCTTCTGCACCCCAGTCTTCAACCTCTGCTCTCGGCAACAATCTTTCTGCATCCTGTCTCCAACCTCTGCTCGCTGCAACAGTCTTTCTGCACCCCAGTCTCCAAACTCTGTTCTCTGCAACAGTCGTTCTGCATCCCAGTGTCCAACCTCTGCTCTCTATACCAGTCCTTCTGTACCGGAGTCTCTAACCTCTGCTCTCTTTATCCGTCCTCTGCACCCCAGTCTCCAACATCTGCTTTCTGTATAAGTCCTTCTGCACCGCAGTCTCAAATATCTGCTCTATTTAACAGTCTTACTGCACCTCAGTCTCCAACCTCTGTTTTCTGCAAAAGTCCTCCTGTATCCCAATCTTCAACCTCTGCTCTCTTCAACATTCCTTCTGCACCCCAGTATCCTACCTGTGCTCTCTTTAAAAGTCTTTCTGCACCCTAATCTCAAACCTCTGCTCTCTGTTACAATGCTTCTGCACCCCAGTCTCTAAACTCTGCTCTCTGCAACTATCTTTCTGAACCTCAGTCTCCAACTTCTGCTCTCTGCAACGATCCTTCTGCATCCCAGTCTCAAACATCTGCACTCTGTAACAATCCTTCTACACCTCAGTCTCCAACCTCTGCTCTCTGCAACAGTCTTTTTGCACCCCAATCTCCAACATGTGCACTCTTCAACAGTCCTTCTATACACCAGTCTCCAACCTCTGCTCTGCTCTCTTAAACAGTACTTCTGCACCCACTCTCCCACCTCTGCTCTCTGTAACAGTCCTTCTGCACCTTAGTCTCCAAACCCTGCTCTCTGAAACAAACTTTTACAACCCAGTCTCCAACTCTGCTCTCTGTAACATTCCTTCTGCACCCCATTCATCAACATCTGCTCTCAGCAATGGTCCTTATGCACCCCAGTCTCCAAACTCTGCTCTCCGCAAAAGTCCTTCAGTACCCCAGTCCCCAACCTAAGCTCTCTGAAAGATCCTTCTGCACCCAAGTCGCCAAACTCTTCTCTCTATAACAGTCCTTCTGCACCACAGTCTCCAACCTATACTCTGTAACAATCCTTCTGCACATTAGTCATTAACCTCTGCTCTCAGAAACGGTTCTTTAGCACCCTAGTCTCCAACTTCTGCTCTCTGCAACAGTCCTTCTGCACCCCAGTCTTCAACCTCTGCTCTCTGTAACAGTCCTTCTGTACTGCAGTCTCCAACCTCTGCTTTCTGTAACAGTCCTTCTGCACCCTAGTCTCTAAACTCTGCGTTATGTATAAGTCATTCTGCACCGCAGTCTCCAACCTCTGCTTTCTGTAACAGACCTTCTGCACCTCAGACTCAAAACACTGTTCTCTGCAACAGTCCTACTGCGCCCCAATCTCCAACCTCTGCTCTCTGCAACAGTCCTTATGCACCTCAGTGTTCAAACTCAGCTCTCTGTAAGATCCTTCTGAAACCCAGTCTCCAACCTCTACTTTCAGCAATGGTCCTTCTGCACTCCCAGTCTTCAAACTCTGATCTCTACAATAGTTATTCTGCACACCAGTCTCCAACCTCTGCTCTCTGTAACAGTCCTTCTGCACCTCAGACTCCAATCTCTGTTCTCTGCAAAAGTACTTCTGCGCCCCTATCTCCAAACTCTGCTATTTGCAACAGTCCTTCTGCTCCTCAATTTCCAAACTCTGCTCTTTGTAGGATCTTTCTGAAATCCAGTCTTCAACCTCTGCTTTCTGCAATGGTCTTTCTGCACCTCAGACTCCAACCTCTGTTCTCTGAAACAGTCTTTCTACACCCCAGTCTCCATAATCTGCTCGCACCAACGATCCTTCTGCACCCAAGTCTCCAATATCTGCTCTCTGCAACAGTCCTTCTCCACCACAGTCTCAAAACTCTGGTCTCTGCAACAGTCCATCTGCACACCAGGTTTCAACCTCTGCTTTCTGTATCAGTCCTTCTGCACCCCAGGCTCAAACCTCTGCTCTCTTAACAGTCCTTCTTCACCTCAGTCTCCAAACTCAGCTTTCTGCAACCTTCCTTCTGCACCCCAGTCTCCAACCTCTGCTCTCTACAACGATCCTTCTGCACCCTAGTCTCAAACCTCTTCTCGCTGCAACAGTCCTTCTAAAACCCAGTCTTCAACATCTGCTCTCTGCAACAGTTCTTCTGTACCTCAGTCTGAAAACTCTGCTCTCTGCAATAATCCTTCTGTACCCCATTCTCCAACCTCTGCTCTCTTTAACAGTCCTTCTGTACCTCAGTCTCCAACCTCTGCTCTATGCAACAGTCCTTCTGCACCCCAGTCTCCAACGTCTGCTCTCTGCAACAGTAATTCTACACCCCAGTCTCCAACCTCTGCTCTCTGCAACAGTCCTTCTACACACCAGTCTTCATACTCTGATAGCCCCAACGATCCTTTAGCATCCCAGACTCCAATCTCTGGTCTCTACATCAGTTCTTATGCACCCCAGTCTCCATCCTCTGCTCTAAGTAACAGTCCTTCTGTACCGCAGTCTCCATCCGCTATTCTCCATAAGGGTCCTTATGCACCCCAGTATCCAACTTGTGCTTTCTGTATCAGTCGTTTTGCACCAGAGTCTCAAAACTCTGCCCTCTGTAACAGTTCTTCTGCAACTCAGTCTGCAACCACTGCTCTCTTCAAAAGTCGTTCTGCATCCCAGTCTTCATCTTCTGCTCTCTACAAAAGTTCTTTTGCACCCCAGTCTTCAACATTTGCTCTCTGCAACAGTCCTTCTCCACCCCAGTATCCAAACTCTGCTCTTTATAAGAGTCCTTCTGTACTGCATTCTCCAACCTCTGCTCTGTGTAAGGGTACTTCTACACCCGAGTCTCCAAACTCTGCTTTCTGTATCAGTCTTCCTGCACCCCAGTCTCCAACCTGTGCTCTGTGTAACTGTCCCTCTGCACCTTAGTCTCCAACCTCTGCTCTGCTACAGTCCTTCTAGACCCCAGTCTCCAAACTCTGCTGTCTGTAACAATCCTTCTTCACCTCAGTCTCGAACCTCTGCTCTCTGCAATGGTTCTTCTACACCTGAGTCTCCAACTTCTGCTCTGTATCAGTCTTGTATGCCTGTCTCCCACATATGCTCTCTGTAACAGTCCTTATTCACCTCAGTCTTGAACCTCTGCTCTGTGTAACAGTCCTACTGCACCCCAGTGTCCAACATCTGCTCTCTGCAATGATCCTTCTGCATCCCAGTTTTCAAACTCTGCTGTATGTAACAGTCCTTCTGAACCTAAGATTCCAAACTCTGCTCTACGTAAGATCCTTGTGCAACCCAGTCTCCAAACTCTGAACTCTGTAATAGCCCTTCTGCACCCCAGTCTCCAAACTCTGCTCTCTGTAATAGCCCTTCTGCACCCGAGTCTCCAAACTCTGCTCTCTGTATAAGTCCTTCTGCACGCCAGTCGCAAACATCTGCTCTTTGTAACAGTCCTTCTGCATCTCCGTCTCCTACATCTGCTCTCTGCAACAGTCGGTCAGCACCCCAGATTCCAACTTTTGGTTTCTGCAACAGTCCTTCTACACCCAAGTCTCCAACCTCTGGTGTGTGCAACAGTCCTTCTGCACCCGAGTCTCCAAACTCTGCTCTCTGTAACAATCCTTCTGTGCCTCAGTCTCCAACCTCTACTCTCTGTAAAAGTCCTTCTGCACCTCACTCTCCAACATCTGCTCTTTGTAAGTTCCTTCTCCAACCCAGTCTCCAAACACTGTTCTCTGCAACAGTCCTTCTGCACGCCTTCTCCCAACTCTCCTCTCTGTAACAGGCCTTCTGCACCCCAGTCTCCAAAGTCTGTTTTCTATAACAATCCTTCTGCACCCCAGTCTCCAACATCTTCAATCTGTAACAGTCCTGCTGTACCTAGGTCTACAATCTCTGCTCTCTGTAAGATCCTTCTGCAACCTTGTCTAAAAACTCTGCCCTCTGTAACAGTCTTTCTGCACCTCATTCTCAAAACTCTGTTCTTTCAACACTCATTCTGCACCCCAGTTGCCAACCCCTACTCTCTGTAACAATCCTTCTGTACCGCAGTCTCCAAACACTTCTCTCTGTAACGGTCCTTCTTCACTCCAGTCTCCAAACTCTGCTTTCTGTATCAGTCCTTCTGCATCACAGTCTACAATCTCTGCTCTCTGTAACAGTTTTTCTGCACCTCATATCCAAACTCTGCTATCTGCATCAGTCCTTATGCACCCCAGTCTCCAAACTCTGCTGTCTGCAAATTTCCTTCTGCACCCCAGTTTGCAACGTGTGCTCTGTGTAACAGTCCTTCTGCAGCCAAGTCTCCAAACACTGCTCTCTGTAACAGTCCTTCTCCACCTCAGTCTTCAAACTCTGCTCTATGAAAGAGTCCTTCTGCACCCCAGTGTCCAACATCTGCTCTCTAAACAGTCCTTCTGCACCCCAGTCTCCAACATCTACTCTCTCAACAGTCCTTCTGCACCCCAGTGTCCATACTCTTCTCTCTGCAACGATCCTTCTGCACCCCAGTCTCCAACCTCTGCTGTCTGAAAGATCCTTCTGACCCCAGTTTCCAAACTCTGCTCTCTGTAATATTCCTTCTCCACGCCAGTCTCAAACCTCTGCTTTCTTCAATGGTCCTGCTGCACCCCAGTCTTCAACCTCTGTACTCTGCAACACTCCTTCTGCTCCCCAGTCTCCAAACTCTGCTCTCTGTAACAGTCCTTCTGTACTGCAGTCTCCAAACTCTGCTCTCTGTAAAGGTCCTTTTGCACGCTAGTTTTCAACCTCTGCTTTCTTTCTCTGTCCTTCTGCACCTCAGTCTCCAACCTCTGCTCTCTCCAAAGTCCTTCTGCAACCCATTCTACAACTTCTGCTCTCTGAAAGAGTCCTTCTGAACAACAGTATCCAACATCTGCTCTCTGAAAAAGTCCTTGTGTACCCTAGTCTCCAGCCTCTGCTCTCTGGAACTGTCCATCTGTACTGCAGTCTCCAACTTCTGCTCTCTGCAATGAAACTTCTGCACCCCAGTCTCCAACATCTGCTCTCTGCAAAAGTCCTTCTGCACCTCAGTCTGAAAATTTTACTCTCTGCAACAATCCTTCTGAACCCAAGACTTCAAAATCTGCTCTCTGTAACAGTACTTCTGCACCTCAGTCTCCAAACTCTGCTCTATATAAGATCC
This sequence comes from Ictidomys tridecemlineatus, assembly GCF_052094955.1. Lineage (NCBI taxonomy): Eukaryota > Metazoa > Chordata > Mammalia > Rodentia > Sciuridae > Ictidomys > Ictidomys tridecemlineatus. The sequence continues at coordinate 18,431 of NW_027521229.1, forward strand.
CTCTGCAACACAGTCTCCAAAATTTGGTCCCTGTAACAGTCCTTCTGCACCTCAGTCTCCAACCTCTGCTCTCTGTAACACTCGATCTACACCTCAGTCTGAACCTCTTCTCTCGGCAGGAACCTTCTAAACCCCAGTCTTTAACCACTTCTCTCTGTAACACGCCTCCTTCACCTCAGTCTCCAAACTCTGCTCTCTGTAAGATCCTTTTGCCACCCAGACTACTAACTCTGCTGTTTATAACAGTCGTTCTGCATGCCAGTCTTCTACCTCTGCTCTCTTTAATAGGCCTTCTGCACCCCAGTCTCCAAACTCTGCTCTCTGTAACAGGCCTTCTGCACCCCAGTCTCCAAACTCTTCTCTCTGCAGCGATCATTCTACACCCCAGTCTCCAGCATCTGCTCTCTGTAAGATACTTATGCAACCCAATCTCCCAACTCTGCCCTCTCTAACAGTTCTTCTGCACACCTTCTCCCAGCTCTCCTCTCTGTACCAGGCCTTTTGCACCCCAGTTTCCAAAGTCTGTTCTCTCTACGAAGTCTTCTACACCCCAGTCTCCAACCTCTGCTCTCTGCAACAGTCCTTCTGCACCCCAGTCTCCAACCTCTGCTTTCTGCAACATTCCTTCTGCACCCCAGTCTCCAACCTTTGCTCTCTGTAACAGTCCTCTGCACCGCAGTCTCCCACCTCTTCTCTCTGTAACGATTCTTCTGCAGTCCAGTCTACACCTCTGCTGTCTTCAATGATTTTTCTGCAACTCATTATCCAACTTCTGCTCTCTTCAACAATCCTTCTGCACCCCAGTCTCCAACCTCTACTCTCTGTAACTATTTTTCTGCACCTCCGTCTCCAACCTCTGCTCTCTGCAACCGTCGTACTGCACCCCTGTCTCCAACCTCTGCTCTCTGCAACGATCCTGATGCACCCCAGTCTCCAACATCTGCTCTCTGTAATGGTCCTTCTGCACCCCAGTCTCAAACCTCTGCTTTCTGTTTAAGTCCTTCTGAACCAGGGTTTCCAACCTCTGCTCTCTATAACAGTCCTTCTGCACCTCTGTCTCCAACCTCTGAACTCTGCAACCTTACTTGTGCACCCCATTCTCTAACCTCTGGTCTCTGCAACAATCCTTCTGTAACACAGTATCCAACTTCTACTCTCTGTAACGGTCCTTCTGCACCCCAGTCTCAACCTCTGCTTTCCGTATCAGTAAATCTGCACCCCAGTCTCCAACCTTTGCTCTCTGTAACATTCTCTCTGCACCTCAGTCTCCAACGTCTTCTCTGAGACAGTTCTTCTGCACCCCAGTCTCCAAACTCTGCTCTCTGCAACAGTTATTCTGAACCCCAGTCTCCAACATTTGCACTCTGAAAAAATTTGTCTATAAAGCATTCTCCAAACTCTGCTCTCTGTAACAGTTCTCCTGTATTGCAATCTTTAAACTCTGCTTTCTGCATCGGTCCTTCTGCACCCAATCTCCAACCTCTGCTTTCTGTATAAGTCCTTCTGAACCCCAGTCTCCAACCTCTGCTCTCTGTAACAGACCTTCTACACTCCAGTCTTCAACCTCTCCTCTGTGTAAAAGTCCTTCTGCAACCCAGTTTACAATCACTGCTTTCTGCTACGATCCTTCTGCATCCCCGTCTCCAACATCTGCTTTCTGCAACCGTCCTTCTGCACCCAAGTCTCCGACCTCTGCTCTCTGAAAGGATTCTTCTGAACACCAGTCTCTATCCTCTTCTCTCTGCAATAATTCTACTGCACCCCAGTTGCCACCATCTGCTCTCTGTAAAAATTCTTCTGCACTGCAGTCTCCAAACTCTGCTCTACGTAATATTCTTCTGCAACCCAGTCTCCAAACTCTGCTCTCTGTAACAGCCCTTCTTTATGCAGTCTCCAACCTCTGCTCTCTTTAACAGGCCTTCTGAACCCCAGTCTCCAAACTCTGCTCTCTGTATCAGTCCTTCTGCACCCCAGTCTCCAAACTCTGCTCTCTGTAACACTCTTTCTGCATCTAAGTCTCCTACCTCTACTCTCTACAACAGTTTTTCTGCACACCAGTCTCCAACCTCTGCTTTCTGTATCAGTCCTTCTGCACCCCAGTCTCCAACCTCTGCTATCTGAAGCAGTCTTTCTTCACCTCAGTCTCCAAATTCTATTCTCTGCAAAAGTCCTTCTGCACCCAAGTCTCCAACACCTGCTCGCTGCAACAGTTTTTCTTAACCCCAGTTTCCAACCTCTGCTATCTGCAACAGTCCTTCTGCACCCTAGCCTCCAATCTTTGCTCTCTGTAACAGTCCTTCTGCACCCAAGTCTCAAACCACTGATCTCTGCAACAGTTCTTCTACACCCCAGTCTTCTACCTCTGCTCTGTTTAACTGTCTTTCTGCACTTCAGTCTCCATCCTCTGCTCTCTGTAACAGTCCTTCTGCACCATATTCTTCAACCTCTGCTCTCTGTTACAGTCTTTGTATACCGCAGTCTTTCACCTCTGCTCTCTGTAACGGTCCCTCTGCACCCCAGTTCAACCTCTGCTTTCTGTAACAGTCCTTCTGCACCTCAGTCACCAAACTCTGCTCTCTGTAACTGTTCTTCTGCACCTCAGTCTCCAACGTCTGCTCTCTGTAACAGTATTTCTTCACCTCAGTCTGAAACCTCTGCTCTCTGCATGATGCTTCTGCACCCCAGTCTTCAACCACTGCTCTCTGTAACAGTCGTCCTACACCTCAGTCCCAAATCCCTGCTCTCTAAAATCTTTCGGCAACCCAGACTCAAAACTCTGCTCTCTATGCCAGTCCTTCTGAAACCCAGCCTCAAAACACTGCTCTCTATAACTGTCCATCTGCAACCCAGTCTCGAACCTCTGGTCTCTGTATCAGGCCTTTTGCACCCCAGTCTCCAACGCTGGCTGCCAAAACAGTCCTTGTGCATGACAGTCTACAACCTCTGCTCTCTGTAATGGTCCTTCTGCACCCCCAGGATCCCACCTCAGCTTTCTGTATGATAATTATTCACCCCAGTCTCCAACGTCTTCTCTGTGTAACAGTCCCTTCTGCATCTCAGTCTCCAAATTCTTCTCTCTGCAAACAGTCCTTCGGCACCCCAGGCTCCAAACTCTGCTTTCTGCAACATTCCATCTGCACCCCAGAATCCAACCTGTGCTCTCTGTAACAGTCCTTGTGAACCCCAGTCTCCCACCTCTGCTTTCTATAACCATTCTTCTGCACCCCAGGATCTAACATTTGCTCTCTGCAACATTTCTTCTACACCCAGGTCTCCAAACTGTGCTCTCTGTAACTGTCCTTTTGCACCTCAATCTGAAAACACTGCTCTTTGCAACAATTATTCTGCACCCCAGTCTGTAACCTCTGTTCTTGTAACACTCCTTCTGCACCTCTGTCTCCAAAAGGCTTTCTGTAAAATCCTTCTGAAAACCTGTCTCAAAACTGTGCTATCTGTAACAGTCCTTCTACAACCCAGTCTCCAACCTCTGCTTTCTGCAACAGTCCTACTGCACCCTAGTCTCCAACCTCTACTCTCTGTAATATCCTTCTGCACCACAGTCTCCAAACTCTGCTCTCTGATACAGTCCTTCTGCACCCAGGTCTCTAAACTCTACACTCTGTAAGATCCATCTGCACCATAGTCTCCAAACTCTGCTCTCTGAAACAGTCCTTCTGTACCCCAGTATCCAACCTCTGCTCTGTGCAACAGTCCTACTGCAATCCAGTCTCCAACCTCTACTGTCTGTAAGATTCTTCTGCATGCAGTCTCCAAACTCTGTTCTCTGCAACAGTCGTTCTGCACCCCGGTATCCAACCTGTGCTCTCTGTAAAAGTCCTTCTGTACTGCAGTCTCCAAACTCTACTTTCTGTAATGGTCCTTCTGCAGTCCAGTCTCCAACCTCTGCTTTGTTTATCAGTCCTTCTGCACCCCAATCTCCAACCTCTGCTCTCTGCATCAGTCCTTCTGCACCTATATCTCCAACCTCTATTCTCTGAAACAGTCCCTTCTTCACCCCTGTTTCCAACCTCTGCTCTCTGCAACATTTTTTCTACACTCAGATCTCCAAGTGTGCTATCTGTAACTGTCATTTCTGGACCCAGTCTACAACCTCTGCTCTCTGTTACGATCCTTCTGCCCTGAGTCTCCAACATCTGCTCTCTGAAACGATCCTTCTGCACCTCAGTTTCCAACCTCTGCTCTCTGCAGCGATCCTTCTGCACCCCAGTCTCCAAACTGTTTTCTCCGTAACTGTCCTTCTGACCCCAGTCTCCAACCTCTGCTCTTTGTAAAGATCCATCTGCACCCCATTCTCCAAACTCTGCTCTCTGCAATAATCCTTCTGCACCTCAGTTTCCAACCTCTGCTCTTTGCAACAATCCTTCTGTACCCCAGTCTCCAACATCTGCTCTCTGTAACAGTCCTTCTGCACCTCAGTCTCCAACCTCTGCTCTCTGTACCAATCCTTCTGTACATCAATCTCCAACCTCTGCTCTCTATAACAGTTCTTCTGTACCTCAGTCACCAACATCTGCTCTCTGTAACAGGCTTTATGCACCCCAGTCTCCAAACTCTGCTCTCTGTAACAGTTTTTCTGCACCCCAGTCTAGAACCTCTGCTCTCTGTAACAGTCCGTCTGCACCCGATTCTCCAAAATCTGCTCTCTGTAACAATCCTTCTGCACCCCAGTCTCCAACCTCTGCTCTCTGTGCAGTTCTTCTGCACCACAATCTCCAACCTCTGCTCTCTGTAATGGAACTTCTGCAACCCAGTCTCAAACATCTCCTCTCTGCAACGATCGATCCTTCTTCTACCCATTCTCCGAACTCTGCTCTCTGTAACAGTCCTTTTACATTTCAATCTACAACCTCTTCTCTTAGTAATGGTCCTTCTGCTCACCAATTGCCAACATCTGGTTTCTGTAACAGTCGTTCTACACCTCAGACTCCAAACTCTGCTCTCTGTAAAAGTCCTTCTGCGCCTCATTCTGAATCCTCTGCTCTCCGCAACAATCCTTCTGCACCCCAGTCTTCAAACTGTGCTATCTGTTACAGTCCTTCTGCACCCCCGTCTGCAACCTTTGCGCTCTGTAACAGGTTTTCTGCACCCCAATCTCCTAACTCTGATTTCTGTAACAGGCCTTCTGCATCCCTGTCTTCCACCTCTTCTCTCTGCAACGATACTTCTGCACCTCAATCTCCAACCTCTGCTCTCTGCAACAGTCCTTTTGCACTCCAGTCTCCAATTTGTGCTCTCTGTAAGATCCTTCTGCATCCCAGTCTCCAACATCTGCTCTCTGAAACAGTCTTTCTGCACCCCAGTATTCAACGGCTGCTCTCTGTAAAAGTCCTTCTGCACATCAGTTTCCAAACTTTGCTCTCTGTAATGGTCCTTCTGCACCCCAGTCTCCAACATCTGCTCATTGCAACGATCCTTCTTCTCAACAGGCTCCAACTTCTGCTCTCTGCAATTGTCTTTCTGCACCCCAGTCTCCAAACTCTACTCTCTGTAACAGTCCTTCTGTACCGCAGTCTCCAAACTCTGCTCTCTGCAACAGTATTTCTGCACCCCAGTCTCCAACCTCTGCTCTCTGCAACATTTCTTCTTCACCCCATTCTCCAACCTGTGCTCTCTCTAACTGTCCTTCTGAACCCCAGTCTCCAACCTTTGCTTTTAGTAACAATCCTTCTGCATCTCAGTCTCATACCTCTGCTCTCTGTAACAGGCGTTCTGCACCCCAGTTTCCAAATGCTTCTTTGTGTATCAGTTATTCTGCACCCCAGTCTCCAACCAGTGCTCTCTGTGTAAGTCCTTCTGCACCTCAGTCTTTAACGTCTGCTTTCTGCAACAGTCCTTCTATACCCCAGTCTCCAACCTCTGTGCTCTGCAATGATCCTTCTGCACCACAGTCTCCAACGTCTGTTCTCTGCATCAGTCTTTCTGACTCCAGTCTCCAACATCTGCTCTCTGTAACGATCCTTCTGCACCTCAGTCTCCAACCTCTGCTCTCTGCAACGAACCTTCTGAACTTTAGTTTGCAACCTCTGCTGTCTACAACGATCCTTCTGCACCCCAGTTTCCAACCTCTGCTCTCTGTAACAGTCCTTCTACACCTGTGTCTCCAAACTCTCCTCTCTGTACTAATCCTTCTGCACCTCAGTCTCCAACCTCTGCTCTCTTTAACAGTCCTTCTGCCCCTCAGTCTTCAACCGATGCCCTCTGAAACAGGCTTTCTGCACCCCAGTCTCCAACTTTTGCTCCCTGTAACAGTTCTTCTGCACCGCAATCTCGACACTCTGCTCTCTGTAACTGTTTTTCTGCAACCCAGTCTCCAACCTCTTCTCTCTGCAATGATCCTTCTGCACCTCAGTCTCCAACCTCTGTTCTCTGCAACAGTCCTTCTGCACCCCAGACTTAAAACTCTGCTCTCTGTAATAGTCCTTCTGTACCGCAGTCTCCAACCTCTTCTCTCTCTTACGGTCATTCTGCACCCCAGTTTCCAAATGCTTCTTTGTGTATCAGTTATTCTGCACCCCAGTCTCCAACCAGTGCTCTCTGTATAAGTCCTTCTGCACCTAAGTCTCTAACGTCTGCTTTCTGCAACAGTCCTTCTATACCCCAGTCTCCTACCTCTGTGCTCTGCAATGATCCTTCTGCACCACAGTCTCCAACGTCTCTTCTCTGCAACAGTCTTTCTGACTCCAGTCTCCAACATCTGCTCTCTGTAGCGATCCTTCTGCACCTCAGTCTCCAACCTCTGCTCTCTGCAACGAACCTTCTGAACTTCAGTTTGCAACCTCTGCTCTCTACAACGATCCTTCTGCACCCCAGTTTCCAACCTCTGCTCTCTGTAACAGTCCTTCTACCCCTCTGTCTCCAACCTCTCCTCTCTGTACCCATCCTTCTGCACCTCAGTCTCCAACCTCTGCTCTCTTTAACAGTCTTTCTGCACCTCAGTCTTCAACCGATGCTCTCTGAAACAGGCTTTCTGCACCCCAGTCTCCAACTTTTGCTCTCTGTAACAGTTCTTCACTGCAATCTCGAACCTCTGCTCTCTGTAACAGTCCTTCTGCAACCCAGTCTCCAACCTCTTCTCTCTGCAATGATCCTTCTGCACCTCAGTCTCCAACCTCTGATCTCTGCAACAGTCCTTCTGAACCCAAGTCTTCAGACTCTGCTCTCTTTAAGATACTTTTGCATCCCTTTCTCCAACCTCTGCTCTCTGTAACAGTCCTCCTGCACCCCAGTATCCAATCTCTGCTCTCTGTAAAAGTCCTTTTGCACCTCAGTCTCCAAACTTTGCTCTCTGTAATGGTCCTTCTGCACCCCATTCTCCAAACTCTGCTCTTTGTAACAGGCCTTCTGCAAACCAGTCTCCAAACTCTGCTCTGTAACAGAACTTCTGCACCCAGGTCTCCAACCACTTCCCTATGCAACGATCCTTCTGCACCTCAGTCTCCAACCACTGTTCTCTGCAACAGTCCTTCTGAACCCCAGGCTTAAAACTCTGCTCTCTGTAATAGTCCTTCTGTACCGCAGTCTCCAACCTCTGCTCTCTGTAACGTTCATTCTGCACCCTAGTTTCCAAATGCTGCTTTGTGTATCAGTTATTCTGCACCCCAGTCTCCAACCAGTGCTCTCTGTAAAAGTCCTTCTGCACCTCAGTCTCCAACGTCTGCTTTCTGCAACAGTCCTTCTGCACCCCAGTCTCAAACCTCTGCTCTCTGCAACAATTCTTCTATACCCCAGTCTCCAACCTCTGTGCTCTGCAATGTTCTTTCTGCACCACAATCTCCAACGTCTGTTTTCTGCAACAGTCTTTCTGACCCCAGTCTCCAGCCTCTGCTCTCTGTAAGATCTTTCTGCACCCCAGGTTCCAAACTCTGCTCTCTGTGACATTCCTTTTGAACCCCAGTCTCCAGCCTCTGCTCTTTGTAACAGTACTTCTGTACCACAGTCTCCAATCTCTGCTCACTGCAACATTTTCTCTGCACACCACTCTCCAAACTGTGCTCTCTGTAACTGTCTTTCTGACCCCAGTCTCCAACCTCTGCTCTCTGTAACGACCTTTCTGCACCTCAGTCTTCAACCTCTGCTCTCTGCAACAATCCTTCTGAACCTCAGTTTGCAACCTCTGCTCTCTACAATGATCCTACTGCACCCCAGTTTTCAAACTCTGCTCACAGTAACAGTCCTTCTACACCTTTGTTTCCAACCTCTCCTCTCTATACAAAACCTTCTGCACCTCAGTCTCCAACGTCTGCTCTCTTTAACAGTCCTTCTGCAACTCAGTCTTCAAACTCTGCTCTCTGTAATAGGCTTTCTGCACCCCAGTCTCTAAACTATGCTCTCTGTAACAGGCCTTCTGCACCCCAGTCTCCAACCTCTTCTCTCTGCAACGATCCTTCTGCATCCCACTCTCAAAACACTGCTCTCTTCAACAGTTTTTCTGCATCCCAATATCCAAATTCTGCTCTCTGCTACAGTACTTCTGCACCAAAGTCTCCAACCTCTGCTCTCTGCAATATTTCTTCTGCATCCCAGTCTCCAAACTCTGCTCTCTGTAGCGATCCTTCTGCACCTCATTCTCCAACCTCTGCTCTCTGCAACGAACCTTCAGCACCCCAGTCTCCATCCTCTGCTCTCTGTAAGAATCCTTTTGCACCCCAGTCTCCAACATCTCCTCTCTGTAAAAGTCCTTCTGCACCTCAGTCTCCAAGTTCTGCAACTTTTAACAGTCCTTCTGCACCCAAGTCTTAAAACTCTGCTCTAAGAAATGATCTTTCTGCACCTCAGTCTCCAGACTCTGCTCTCTTTAATAGTCCTTCTGCACCCCAGTCTCTAATATCTGCTCTCTGCATCCATCCTCCTTGTCCTCAGGATTCGACCTCTGCTATCTGCAACGCTCCTTCTACACCCCAGTTTCTAAACTCTGCTCTTTGTAACAATCCTTCTGCACCTCAGTCTCCAAACTCTGCTCTCTGAAACAGTCCTTCTGCACCCCAGTCTCCAACCTCTGCTCTCAGTAACAGTTCTTCTGCACCACAATCTCCAAACTCTGCTCTCTGTAACACTCCTTTTGCACTTCAGGCTCCACCCTCTACTCTCTGTAAAAGTCCTTCTGCACCCAGTCTCCAAACTCTGCTCTCTGTAAGATCCTTCTGCAACCCATTCTCCAAACGCTGCTCTCTGTAACAGTCCTTCTGCACCCTAGTCTCCAAACTCTGCTCTCTGTAACAGTCCTGCTGCAACCCAGGATCCTACATCTGCTCTCTATAACAGTCCTTCTACACCTCAGTCTGTAAACTCTGCTCTCTGCAAAAATCCTTCTGCACCCGAGTTTCCAAACTTTGCTCTCTGTAACAGTCCTTCTGAACCTCAGTCTCCAAAATGCTCTCTGTAAGATCCTTCTGCAACCCAGTCTCGAAATTGTGCTATCTGTAACATTCCTTCTGCACCCCAGTCTCCAATTTCTGCGCTCTGCAACAGGCCTTCTGCACCCTGGTCTCGATTCTCTGCTCTCTGTAACAGGCCTTCTGCACCCCAGTCTCCAACCCCTTCTCTCTGCAAGGATCCTTCCTCACCTCAGTCTCCAACCTCTGCTCTCTGCAACAGTCCTTCTGTACCACAGTCTCAAACCTCTAATATCTGTATCAGTCTTTCTGCACAACAGTTTTCAACCTCTGCTGTCTGTAACAGTCCTTCTGAACCTCTGTCTCCAAACTCTGCTCTCTGCAACCTTAATTCTGCACCCCATTCTCTAACCTCTTCTCTCTCCAACAGTCGTTCTTAACCAAAGTCTCCAACATCTACTCTGTGCAACAGTCCTTCTTTACCCTAGTCTTTAAAATCTGCTGTCTGTACCAGTCCTTCTGTACTGCAGTCTGCAATCTCTGCTCTCTGTAACTTTAATTCTGCACCCCAGTCTCCAACCTCTTCTTTCTGTATCAGTACTTCTGCACCCCAGTCTCCAACCTCTGATCTCTGTAACATTCTTACTGCACCTCAGTCTCCAACTTCTGCTCTATGGGACAGTTCTTCTGCAGCCCAGTCTCCAACCTCTACTCTCTGCAAAAGTTCTTCTACTCCAGAGACTCCAACATCTGGTCTCTCTAACAGTCCTCCTGTATTGCAGTCTCAAAACTTTGCTTTCTGTAACGGTCCTTTTACACACCAGACTCCAACCTCTGTTTCTGTATCAGTCCTTCTGCACCCTAGTCTCCAACCTCTACTCTCTGTGACAGTCGTTCTGCTCCTCAGTCTCCAAACTCTTCTCTCTGCAACAGTCCTTCTGCACCCAAGTCTCCAACACCTGCTACCTGCAACAGTCCTTCTACGCCCCAGTCTCCAACCTCTGCTCTCTGCAATGGTCCTTCTGCACCTCAGTCTGCAAAGTCTACTTTCTGTAACATGCCTTCTGCACTTCAGTCTTCCAACTCTGATCTCTGTAAGATCCTTATGCAACCCAGTCTCAAACCTCTGCCCTCTTCATCGATCCTTCTGCACCTCAGTTTCCAAACCCTGCTCTCTCTAACAGTCCAGTTGCACCTCAGTCTCCAAACTCTGCTCTCTGTAAGATGCTTCTGCAACCCTGTCTCCAAACTCTGCTCTCTGTAACAGTCCTTGTGCACCAAGTCTCCGACTTCTGCTTTCTGCAACAGTCCTTCAAAACCCCAGTCTCCAACCTCTACTCTCTGCAACAGTCCTTCTGCACCCCGGTCTCCAAAATCTACTTACTGTATCAGTCCATGTACACCGCAATTTCTTACCTCTGCTCTCTGCAACACTCTTTCTGCACCTCAGTCTACAAACTCTGCTCTCTGCAACAGTCCTTCTGCACCAAATCTCCAGCCTCTTCCTCTGTAACAGTCCTACTGTAACCCAGTCTCCAACCTCTGCTCTCTGCAACAGTCCTTCTGCACCCCAATCTGAACCTGTGCTCTCAGCAACTGTCCTTATACACCCCAGTGTCTAGCCTCTTCTCTCTACAACAGTCCCTCTGCATCCCAGTCTCCAACCTCTGTTCTATGTAACAATCCTTCTGCACCTCAGTCTCCAACCTCTGTTCTCTGCAATGGTCCTTCTGCACCTCAGTCTCCAAAAACTACTCAATGTAAAAGTACTTCTGAACACCTTCTCCATACTCTGCTCTCTGTAACAGGGCTTCTGCACCCCAGTCTCCGAACTCTGTTCTCTATAAAAATCCTTCTGCATCCCAGTCTCAAAATTTTGCTCTCTACAACGATCCTTCTGTAACCCAGTGTCCAACATCTGCTCTATGCAACAGTCCTTATGCACCCCAGTCTTCAACATGTGGTCTCTGCAAAAGTCCTTCTGCACCTCAGTCTGAAAACTCTGTTCTCTACAAGGATCCTTCTGCACCCCAGTCTCCAACCTCTGCTCTCTGTAACAGTCCTGCTGCACCTCGCTCTACAACCTCTGCTCTCAGTAAGATCCTTGTGCAACTTTGTCTATAAACTCTGCTCTCTTTAGGAGTTCTTCTGCAAGTCAGTCTGAAAACTCTGTTATCTACAAGGATCCTTCTGCACCCCAGTCTCCAAACTCTGCTCTCTATAACAGTCCTTGTGCACCCCAGTCTCCATCCTCTGCTCTCTGCAACGATCCTTATGCACCCCATATCCAACATGTGCTCTTTGCAAGAGTCCTTTTGCACCCATATCTCCAACCTCTGCTCTCTGAAACAGTCAATCTGCACCTCAGTCTGAAAACTCTGTTCTCTGCAACGATCCTTCTGCACGCCAGTCTCCAACCTCTGCTCTCTGCAACAGTCCTTCTAAATCCCAGTCTCCAAATTCTGCTCTCTGCAACAGTCCTACTGCACTCCAGGCTCCACTTCTGTTCTCTGTAACAATCATTCTAAACCTCAGTTACTAAACTCTGATCTCTGCAATAGTCCTTCTGCACCACAGTCTCCAAACTCTGCTCTCTGTAACAATCTTTCTGCACCCCAGTCTGCAAACTCTGCTGTCTACAACAATCTTTTTGCACGCCAGTCTCCAAACTCTGTTCTCTGCAAATGTCGTTCTGTACCCCATCTCCAAAATCTGCTCCCTACAACAATTCTTCTGCACCACAGTCTGACAACTCTGCTCTCTGCAATGATCCTTGTGCACCCCAGTCTTTAAACTCTACATTCTGTAAAAGTCTTCTGCACCACAGTCTCCAACATCTGCTCTCTGTAAGATTCTTCTGCACCCCAGTTTCACAACTCTGCTCTCTGTAATATTTCTTCTGCTCCCCAGTGTCCAATCTTTTCACTCTGTAACTGTCCTTCTGCTCCGTAGTCTCCAACCTCTGCTCTCTGTAACACTCGTTCTTTACCACAGTCTCCAACCTCTGCTCTCTGTAACAGTCCTTCTGTCCCGCAGTCTCCAACCTCTGCTCTGTGTAAGGGTCCTTCTGCACCCCAGTCTCAATCCTCTGCTCTCTGTAACAATACTTCTGCCCCCAAGTCTCCAACCTCTGCTCTCTGTAACTTTTTTCCGGAACCACAGTCTCCAACCTCTCCTTTCTGTATCATTCCTTCTGCACCACAGTTTCCAACCTCTGCTCTCTGCAACATTCCTTCTGCACCTCAGTCTCCAACCTCTGCTCCCTGCGAAAGTTCTTCTGCACCCCAGTCTTTAAAATCTGCTCTCTGCAACAGTTCTTCTGCACCCTAGTCTCCAAGGTCTGCACTCTGAAATTGTCCTTCTCCACACCATTCTCCAACCTCTGCTCTCTTTAACAGTCCTCCTGTAGTGCAGTCTCCAAAATATGCTCTCTGTAATGGTCCTTCTGCATCCAAGTCTCAAAACTCTGCTTTCTGTAACAGTCCTTCTACACCCCAGTCTCCAAACTCTGCTATCTGTAACAGTCTTTGTGCACCCCAGTCTCCAAACTCTGCTCTCTATAACAATAATTCTGCACCCCAGTCTCAAACCTCTGCTCTCTGCAACGATCCTTTTGCACCCCATTCTCCAACCTCTGTTCTCTGCAAAAGTCTGTCGGCACCCTAAACTCCAACATCTATGCTCTGCAACAGTCCTTCTGAACATTAGTCTGAAAACTCTGCTCTCTGCAACAATCCTTGTGCACCCCAGTCTCCAAACTCTGCTTTCTGTAACAGTCCTTCTGCACCTCAGTCTCCAACCTCTGCTCTCTGTTAAAGTCCTTCTGTACCACAGTCACCAACCTCTGCCCTCTGTAAGGGTCCTTCTGCACCACAGTCCCCAACCTCTCCTTTCTGTATCATTTTTTTCTGCACCACAGTTTCCAACCTCTGCTTTCTGCAACATTCCTTCTGCACCTCAGTCTCCAACCTCTGCTCTCTGTGACAGTTCTTCTGCACCCCAGTCTCCGACCTCTGCTCTCTGCAACAGTTCTTCTGCACCCCAGTCACCAAGGTCTCCACTCTGAAACAGTCCATCTCCACACCAGTCTCCAAACTCTGTTGTCTGTCACAGTCCTCCTGTAGTGCAGATTCCAAATCTGCTCTCTGTAACGGTCCTTCTACACCCCATGTACAGCCTCTGCTCTCTGCAGCAGTCCCTCTGCAACACAGTCTCCAACCTCCGCTCTCTGTAACAATCCTTCTGCACCTCAGTATCCAAACTCTGCTCTCTGCAAGGGTCCTTCTGCACCTCATGCTCCAAACTCGACTCACTGTAAAAGTACTTCTGCACCCCTGCTCCAAACTCTGCTCTCCATAACAGGCCTTGTGCACCCCAGTATCCCATGTCTGTTTTCTTTAACAATCCTTCTGCACCCCAGTCTCCAACCTCTGCTCTCTACAACGATCCTTCTGAACCCCTGTCTCAAACCTCTGCTCTCTGCAACAGTCCTTCTGCACCCCAGTCTCCAACATGTGCTCTCTGTAACAGGCCTTTTGCACCTCAATCTCCAAACTCTACTCTCTTCAAGAGTCCTTCTGCACCTCAGTCGCAAAATTCTGACCTCTGTACGATGCTTCTGCAGCCCTGTATTTGACCTCAGCTCTCTGTAAGAGTCCTTCTGCACCCAAGTCTTCGACCTCTGCTCTCTTTAACAGGACTTCCGCACGTCAGTCTCCAAACTCTGCTCTCTACAACAATCTTTCTACACCCAAGTTACCAACATCTGCTCTCTGCAACAGTCCTTCTGCTCCCCAGATTTCGAGATCTGCTCTATGTAAAAGTCCTTCTGTACCGCAGTTTCCAACCTCTGCTCTTTGTAACGATCCTTCTACACCCCAGTCTCCAACCTCTGCTTTCTGTATCAGTCTGTCTGAACCCCAGTCTCCAACCTCTGTTCTCTGTATCTATCCTTCTGCACCTCAGTCTTAAACCTGTTTTCTATGTAAGAGTCCTTCTGCACCTCAGTGTCCATCCTCTACTCTCTGTATCGGTCCTTCGTCACCCCAATTTTAAAACTCTGCTTCCTGTAACAGTCCTTCTGCACCAGAGTCTCCAAACTCTGCTCTATGCAACAGTCCTTCTACACCTCAGTCTCCAATCTCTGCTCTCTGTAACAGTCCTTCTGCACCTCAGTCTGAAACCTCTGCTTTCTGCACGATCCTTCTGCACGCCAGTATCCAAACACTGCTCTCTATAACAGTCCACCTGCACCTCAGTCTTCAACCTGTGCTCTCTGTTAGATCCTACAGCAAACCAGTCTTCAAACTCTGCTCTTTGTAACAGTCCTTCTGCACCAACTCTCCAACCACTCCTCTCTGTAACAGGCCTTCTGCATGCCAGTCTCCTAACTCTGCTCTCTGCAACGATATTTCTGCACACCAGTCTCCAACCACTGCTCTCTGCAATGATCCTACTGCACCCCAGTCTCCAACCTCTAATTTCTGCAACAGTTCTTCTGTACCTCAGTCTCCAACTTCTGTTCTCTGTAAGATCCTTCTGCACCACTGTCTCCAAGCTCGGCTCCTTGCAACGATCCTTCTGCACCCCAGTCTTCAAACTCTTCTTGATGTAAAAGAACTTCTGCACCTCAGTCGTTAATCTCTGCACTCTGCAACAGTCCTTCTGCACCCCAGTATCCAAACACAGCTCTCTGCAACAGTCTTTCTGTACTGCAATCTCAAGCTTCTGCTCTCTGTAATGGTCTTTCTGCACCGCAGACTCTAATCTCGGCTTTCTGTATCAGCTTTTCTGCACCCCAGTCCAAAATTCTGTTCTCTCTAAGAGTCCTTCTGCACCTCAGTCTCCAACCTCTGATCTCGGCAACAGTCCTGCTGCACCCCAGTCTCCAACCTCTGCTCTGTGCAACAGTCCTTCTGCACCCCAGTCTCCAAATTCTGTTCTCTGTAATAATCCTCCTGCACCTCAGTCTCCAAACTCTGCTCTTCGTAACAGGACTTCTGCACCTCAGTCTCCAACCTCTGCTCTCTGCAATAGTCCTTCTGCACCCCAGTCTCCAACCTCTGCTCTCTACAACAGTCCTTCGGCACCCTAGTTACCAACATCTGCTCTCTGCAACAGACCTTCTGCATCCCAGTCTCCAACATCTGCTCTCTGCAACAGTTCTTCTGCACCTCATTCTGAAATCTCTGTTCTCTGCAACGACTCTTCTGCACCCCAGTCTCCAATTTATGCTCTCTGTAACAGTCCTTCTTCACCTCAGTCTCCCAACTCTGCTCTCTTTATAATCCTTCTGCAACACAGTCTTCAAACTCTGCATTCTGTAACAGTCTTTCTGCACAACACTCTCCAACCTCTGCTCTCTGTAACAGGACTTCTGCAACCCAGTCTCCAAACTCTGCTCTTTGTAAAAAGTCTTCTGCACCCCAGTCTCCAACCTCTTATCTCTGCAACGATTCTTCTCCACCCAAGTATCCAACATCTGCTCTCTGCAACAGCTTTTTTGCACCCCAGTCTCAAAACTCTGCTCTCTGTAAGATCCATGTGAACCCCAGTCTCCAACCTCTACTCTTTGTTACAGTCCTTCTGCACCCCAGTCTCCAAAGCTGCTCTCTGCAACTGTCCTTTTCCACCCCAGTCTCCAACATCTCCTCTCTGCAAGAGTCCTTCTGCACCCTAGTCTCCAAACTCTGCTCTCTGCAACGATCCTTCTGAACCCCAGTATCCAATGTCTGCTCTCTGCAACAGTCTTTCTGCACCACAGTCTCCAACCTCTTCTCCTTATAAGATCCTTCTGCACTCCAGTTTTCAAACTCTGCTCTCTGTAACATTCGATCTCCACCCCAGTCTCCAACCTGTGTCCTCTGTAACAGTCATTCAGCTCCTCAGTCCCATAGGTCTGCTCTCTGTAACAGTCCTTCAACATCCCAGTCTCCAACCTCTTTTTTCCATATCAGTCAATTTTAACCCCGTCTCCAAACTCTGTTCTCTGTATCTATCCTGCTGCACGTCAGTCTCCAACCTGTGCTCTATGTAAGAGTCCTTATGCACACCAGTCTCCAAACTTTGCTCTCTGCAACAGTCCTTCTGTACTGCAGTCTTCAACATCTGCTCTCTGTAATAGTCTTTCTGCACACCAGACTCCAATCTGCTTTCTGTATCAGTCCATCTGCACCCCAGTCTCCAACTTCTTCTCTCTCTAAGAGTTCTTCTGCATCCCAGTCTCCAAACTCTGCTCTTGGTAACAGTCCTTCTGCACCTCAGTCTTCAACCTCTTCTCTCTGCAACAGTCCTTCTACACCCTATTCTCCAACCTCTGCTCTCTGCAACAGTCCTTTGCACCCCATTCTCCAACATCTGCTCTCAACAACAGTCCTTCTAACTCCAGTCTCCAAATTTTGCTCTGTGCAACGATCCTTCTGGAACCTAGGCTCCAACGTGTGCTCTCTGATACAGTCCTTCTGGACCACAGTTTACAACCTCTGCTCTCTGTAAGATCTTTCTGCACGCCAGTGTCCAAAATCTGCTGTCTTTAACATTCCTTCTCCATCGCAGTCTGTAACCTCTGCTTTCTTCGAAGGTCCTGCGGCACCCCAGTCTCCAACCTCTGTCCTCTGTAACAGTCCTTCTGCTCCCCAGTCTCCAACATCTGCTCTCTGTAACAGTCCTTCTGTACCGAAGTCTCCAACCTCTGCTCTCTGTAACGGTCCTTCTGCAGCCCAGTCTTTAACCTCTACTTTTTATATCAGTCCTTGTGAACCACAGTCTCCAACCTCTGCGCTCTGTATGTATCCTTCTGCACCCCTGTCTCCAACCTGTGCTTTCTGTAACCGTCTTTTGCACCCCAGTCTCAAACCTCTGCTCTCGGCAACAGTCCTTCTGCACCACAGTCTCCAAACTCTGCTCTCTATAAGATTCTTCTGCAATTCAGTTTCCAAACTCTACACTCTGTAACATTCCTTCTCCAACCCAGTCTTTAACCTCTGCTATCTGCAACTGTCCTGCGGCACCCCAGTCTCCAAACTCTGTCCTCTGCAACAGTCCTTCTGCTCCCCAGTCTCCAACATATGTTCTCTGAAACAGTCCTTCTGATACGCAGTCTCCACCCTCTGCTTTCCTTAACAGTCCTTCTGCAACCCAGTCTCCAAACTCTGCTTTCTGTATCAGTCCTTCTGAAGCCCAGTCTCAAACCTCTGTTCTCTGTATATATACTTTTACACCTCAGTCTCAAACCTATTCTCTCTGTAACATTTCTTCTGCACCCCAGTCTCCAACCTCTGCTCTCTGTAACAGTTTTTCTATACCGCAGTCTCCAAATCCTGGTCTCTGTAACAGTCCTTCTGCACCCCAATTTCCAACCTCTGCTTACAGTAACAGTCTTTCTGCACCTCAGTCTAAAAACTATGCTCTCTGTAACAGTTTTTCTACACCTCAGTCTCCAACTTCTGCTCTCTGTAAGATCCTTCAGCAACCCAGTCTCCAACCACTACTCTCTGTAACAATCCACCTGCACCTCAGTCTCCAACCTCTGCTCTCTGTAAGATCTTTCAGCAACCCAGTCTCTAAACTCTGCTCTCTATAACAGTCCTTCTGCACCCCAGTCTCCAACCTCTCCTCTCTGTAACAGGCATTATGCATGCCAGTCTCAAAACTCTGCTCTCTGTAGCAGGCCTTCTGCACCCCAGTCTCCAACCTCTGATCTCTGCAACAGTCCTTCTGCACACCAGTCTCCAACTACTTCTCTCTTTTTTTTTGTAAAGAATTATAAAGAAGCTTAAAATTTATTATTTGTAAATTTGTTTAATTTTAAGCAAATTAAATCTAAAAAAGAATAAAAAACTAATTCTTTTTTATTATACATGACAATAGAATATATTTTGATAAAATAATATAAGTAGGGAATATTTCTTATTCTAATTAGGACCCCATTCTTGTGAGTGGGCATGATGGTGAGATTTGCTTAGGTATCTTTATATATTTATATAGGAAAATATGTCAGATTCATTCACTGTCTTTTCTATTCCTTTTTTTTAATTTTTAAAAATTTCTTTTTTTTTCTTTTTTTTATTGATTGTTCAAAACATTACAGAGCTCAAGACATATCATCTTTCATACATTCGACTCAATTGGGTTTTGAACTCCCCAAATACATAATACAGACTCACTTCTGTTACATACTCACATTTTTACATAATGGCATATTAGTGACTGTTGCATTCTGCTACCTTTCCTATCCTCTACTATCCCCCCTCCCTTCCCCTCCCCTCCCATCTTCCCTCTCTACCTCCTCTGCTGTTGTTCAATTCTCTCCCCTTTTTTCCCCCCACCCCCTTGCCCCTCATAACCTCTTATAATTTTGTGTATCACTGAAGGTCTCCTACAATTTCCATATATTTTTCCTTCTCTCTTCCTTTCTCTCCCCCCATTCGTCTTAGTTTACTGGTAGTCTTTTCCTCATGCTCTTCCTTCCTTTTCTATTCTTAGTGGCTCTCTTTATATCAAAGAAGACATTTGACATTTGTTTTTTAGGGCTTGGCTAGCTTCACTTAGCATAATCTGCTCTAATGCCATCCATTTCCCTGCAAATTCTATGATTTTGTAGTTTCTTAGTGCTGCATAATACTCCATTGTGTATAGCTGCCACAATTTTTTTATCCACTCGTCTATTGAAGGGCATCTAGGTTGGTTCCACAGTCTAGCTATTGTGAATTGTGCTGCTATAATCATTGATGTGGCCATATCCGTATAGTGTGCTCTTTTAAGGTCCTCAGGGAATAGTCCAAGAAGGGCAATAGCTGGGTCAAATGGTGGATCCATTCCCAGCTTTCCCAGAAATCTCCATACTGCTTTCCAAATTGGCCTCACCATTTTGCAGTCCCACCAGCAGTGAACAAGTGTGCCCTTTTCCCCACATCCTCACCAACACTTATTGTTGTTTGACTTCATAATGGCTGCCAATCTTACAGGAGTGAAATGGTATCTTAGGGTGGTTTTGATTTGCATTTCTCTGATTGCTAGAGATGGTGAGCATTTTCTCATGTGCTTGTGGATTGATTGTATGTCCTCCTCTGAGAAGTGTCTGTTCAGGTCCTTGGCCCATTTGTTGATTGGATTATTTGTTGTCTTATTGTTTAATTTTTTGAGTTCTTTGTACATTCTGGATATTAGGGCTCTATCTGAGGTGTGAGGGCTAAAAATTTGTTCAAGGATGTAGGCTCTCTATTTACCTCTTTTACTGTTTCTCTTGCTGAGAAAAAACTTTTTCGTTTAAGTAGGTCCCATTTGTTTATTCTTGTTATTAACTCTTGGGCTAAAGGCGTTCTATTAAGGAATTTGGAGCCCGACCCCACAATATGTAGATCATAGCCAACTTTTCCTTCTATCAGACGCAGTGTCTCTGTTTTTATATCTAGCTCCTTGATCCATTTTGAGTTAACTTTTGTGGCTGGCGAGAGAAAGGGATTCAATTTCATTTTGTTGCATATGGATTTCCAATTTTCCCAGCACCATTTGTTGAAGATGCTATCCTTCCTCCATTGCATGTTTTTAGCCCCTTTATCAAATATAAGATAGTTGTAACTTTGTGGATTAGTCTCTGTGTCCTCTATTCTGTACCATTGGTCCACCTGCCTGTTTTGGTACCAGTACCATGCTGTTTTTGTTACTATTGCTTTGTAGTACAGTTTGAGCTCTGGTATCGCTATACCTCCAGATTCACACTTCCTGCTTAGAATTGCTTTTGCTATTCTGGGTGTTTTGTTTTTCCATATGAATTTCATGATTGCTTTATCTATTTCTACAAGA
Organism: Ictidomys tridecemlineatus; assembly: GCF_052094955.1. Taxonomy (NCBI): domain Eukaryota; kingdom Metazoa; phylum Chordata; class Mammalia; order Rodentia; family Sciuridae; genus Ictidomys; species Ictidomys tridecemlineatus. Next base: position 38,587 of record NW_027521229.1, read on the forward strand.
AATGTCTTTGGGATTCTGATTGGCATCGCATTAAACCTGTAGAGAACTTTGGGTAATATCGCCATTTTGATGATGTTAGTTCTGCCTATCCATGAACAGGGTACATTTTTCCATCTTCTGAGATCTTCTTCTATCTCTCTTTTTAGGGTTCTGTAGTTTTCATTGTATAAATCTTTCACCTCTTTTGTTAGGTTGATTCCCAAGTATCTTATTTTCTTTGAGGATATTGTGAATGGAGTGGTTTTCCTTATTTCCATTTCAGAGGTTTTGTTGCTGATATACAGGAATGCCTTTGATTTGTGCGTGTTGATTTTATATCCTGCCACTTTGCTGAATTCATTTATTAACTCTAGCAGCTTCTTTGTAGATCCTTTGGGGTCTGTTAAGTAAATTATCATGTCATCTGCAAATAGCGATAATTTAATTTCTTCTTTTCCTATTTTTATGCCTTTAATTTCTTTTGTCTGTCTAATTGCTCTGGCTAGTACTTCGAGAACTAAATTGAATAGAAGTGGTGATAGAGGACATCCCTGTCTTGTTCCAGATTTTAGAGGGAATGCCTTCAGTTTTTCTCCATTTAGGATGATGCTAGCCTGAGGTTTAGCATATATAGCTTTTACAATGTTGAGGTAAGTTCCTGATATCCCTAGTTTTTCTAATGTTTTGAACATAAAGGGATGTTGAATTTTTTCAAATCCTTTTTCTGCATCTATCGAGATGATCATATGGTTCTGGTCTTTAAGCCTATTGATGTGGTGAATAGCATGTATTGATTTCCGTATATTGAACCAGCCTTGCATCCCAGGGATGAATCCTACTTGATCATGGTGCACAAGTTTTCTGATATGTTTTTGTATTCGATTCGCCAGAATTTTATTGAGAATTTTTGCATCCAAGTTCATTAGAGATATTGGTCTGTAGTTTTCTTTCTTTGAAGTGTCTTTGTCTGGTTTTGGGATCAGGGTGATGTTGGCCTCATAGAATGAATTTGGAAGAGCTCCTTCTTTTTCTATTTCTTGAAATAGTTTGAAAAGTATTGGTATTAGTTCTTCTTTGAAGGTTTTGTAGAACTCCGCTGTATACCCATCAGGTCCAGGGCTTTTCTTGGTTGGTAGTCTTTTGATGGCTTCTTCTATTTCTTCCTTTGTTATTGGTCTGTTTAAATTGTGTGTGTCTTCCTGTCTCAATCTGGGCAAATCATATGCCTTAAGAAATTTATCAATATCTTCGCTATCTTCTATTTTATTAGAATATAGGGTTTCAAAATAGTTTCTAATTATCTTCTGAATTTCTGTAGTGTCTGTTGTGATATTGCCTTTTTCATCCCGTATATTAGTAATTTGAGTTCTCTCTCTTCTTCTTTTTGTTAGCATAGCAAAGGGCTTGTCTATCTTATTTATTTTTTCAAAGAACCAACTTTTAGTTTTATCAATTTTTTCAATGGTTTTTTTTGTTTCAATTTCGTTTATTTCTGCTCTAATTTAAATTGTTTCTTGTCTTCTACTAAAATTGCTGTTGTTTTGTTCTTCCTTTTCTAGGTTTTTGAGGTGTAGTGTGAGTTCATTTATTTGTTGTTTTTTTTCTTTTTTTGATGAAAGAACTCCGGAATATAAATTTCCCTCTTAAAACTGCTTTCATTGTGTCCCAAAGATTCCGGTATGTTGTGTCTGTATTATCATTTGACTCTAAGAATTTTTTTATCTCTTCCTTTATGTCTTCTGTAACCCATTGATCATTCAATAACATATTGTTCATTTTCCATGTGGTGTAGGATTTTTCCTTCCTTTTTTTATCATTGATTTCCAATTTCATTCCATTATGGTCAGATATGGTGCATGGTATTATCTCCACACTTTTATATTTACTAAGATTTGCCTTATGGCATAATATATGGTCTATTTTTGAGTAGGATCCATGTGCTGCTGAGAAGAACGTGTATCCACTTGATGATGGTTGGTATATTCTATATATGTCAGTTAGGTCTAGGTTATTGATTGTGCTGTTGAGTTCTATAGTTTCTTTATTCAGTTTTTGTCTAGAGGATCTGTCTAATGGCGAGAGCGGTGTGTTGAAGTCACCCGTAATTATTGTGTTATGGTCTATTTGACTCTTGAACTTGAGGAGCGTTTGTTTTATGTAGATTGCAGCTCCATTGTTTGGTGCATACAAATTGATAATTGTTATGTCTTGTTGGTGGATGGTCCCTTTAACAGTATATAGTGTCCTTCTTTATCCTTCTTAATTAACTTAGGTTTGAAGTTGATTTTATTTGATATGAGTATGGCCACTCCTGCTTGTTTCCGAGGGCCATGTGAGTGGTATGATTTTTCCCAACCTTTTACCTTCAGCCTGTGTATGTCTTTTCCTATCATATGAGTCTCCTGAAGGCAGCATATTGTTGGATTTGTTTTTTTTTTTTTTTTTTGATCCAGGTTGCTAGCCTATGTCTCTTGCCGCCAACGCAATCAGCAGTCAGCATCTTGAACAGCTGAAATTTCCACCGCCATTCTCTGACAGATCTCAACAACAAAACAGGTGTGTGGCACTCAGCCCATCCCCCATACATCGGGAACTCGCATAAAATCTCTCCTAGGCTTGCCGGGGGAGGGAGAATCAGAGTGAGCCTGCATAAAGACTAGGGGGGAACTAGAGGCACCTGACCTGCAACCCCCCTACCCATCTGCAGCCAAAACGAAACCTGTCTATCTAGAGCTGGGGGAGGGGCAAGCAGGAAAAATCCAAAGGACAGAGTGCCTGGGATCCCAATCGCCAACTGTGAGACCCCGGAGATCCAGGCCCACTGATTCGTGCGGCCTGCCCTGCGGCTACAGAAGGCGTGGCGCCCCAGGGAAGCCATTAATTAGCAAGCAGGGAGAGGCTCGGCTGTGATCAGGTGGAATCCCGCCAGCCAAGCCCACACTGACACCCGGGATGAGTACGGGAGTTTAGACGGGGAAGGAAGCGGTACAGTCCCATCCCCCACATCGGACACTCCACCAAGGCAATCAGCAGTCAGCATCTTGAACAGCTGAAATTTCCACCGCCATTCTCCGACAGATCTCAACAACAAAACAGGTGTGTGGCACTCAGCCCATCCCCCATACATCGGGAACTCGCATAAAATCTCTCCTAGGCTTGCCGGGGGAGGGAGAATCAGAGTGAGCCTGCATAAAGACTAGGGGGGAACTAGAGGCACCTGACCTGCAACCCCCCCTACCCATCTGCAGCCAAAAGGAAACCTGTCTAGCTAGAGCTGGGGGAGGGGAAAGCAGGAAAAATCCAAAGGACAGAGTGCCTGGGATCCCAATTGCCAACTGAGGGACCCCGGAGATCCAGGCTGACTGATTCGTGCAGCCTGCCCTGCGGCTACAGAAGGCTAGCAGGAGAAACCAGGAGGCTAGAGGCAAGGCCCTCGAGACTGGGCAGCTGGAAATTGCAGGCCCGCCGGCGACAGTTCACCCACTGCCTACATAGCTGGGCGGTAGGAGAACACCCGGCCGCAGGTGACCGATCACCCGCCTGCAGCCTGTGATACTGGGCGGCTGGAGACCGCCTGCCTGCCGCGACTGGGAGCTGAAATCAAACAGAGACAGTCCAGTCACACCACCTCATCAGGACACCCCGGCAAGGAACTGAGGCCGGTCATAGCAAAGTAGTGTTGTCACTGGAGCTCGGACGTCGGATCTTCCTTCACAGCGGAATCCACGTCAGCAGGCATAGTTTAACAACACTAAGGAGAGGCATCAGAGTAATACAGAACCGAAACAAATCTATAGAAGAGAACAGAAACACGACAATCAAATAGAGCTGGAAAGCAACGGGGACAACATGAGAAAACAAGGGAAAAAAGGAGTACAAACAATGCAAGACAACTTAATTCTACAAGAGGACATAGAAACATCAGAAGCAGGAATAGGGAAAGAACTCAAGGCATACCTAACTCAAATGGAAAGGAATATTAGAGAAGACATGAGACAGCAAGTCCAAGCAATAAAAATATATTTTGAAAATGAATTAAACAAACAAATTCAAATGGCAAATTACGAGCTCTACCAGGAGATAGAGATCTTAAAAAAGAATCAAACTATAATCCTAGAATTGCAGGAAACTATAAACCAAATTAAAAACTCAAACGAGAATATTACAAATAGACTTGATCAAGTAGAAGTCAGAAAATCAGATAATGAAGACAAGGTTTATCAACTTGAAAAGAGTATAGTCAACACAAAAAAGATGCTTAAATCCCATGAGAAATCTATTCAAGAGATATGGGATGTCATTAAAAAACCAAATTTGAGAGTCATCGGGATAGAAGAAGGCACAGAGATTCAAACCAAAGGAATGGACAGCATATTAAATGAAATAATTGTAGAAAACTTCCCAGAGATGAAAGATGGAATGGATTGCCAAATCCTGGAAGCCTACAGGACCCCAAACATTCAAAACTATAATAGACCAACTCCAAGACACATAATTATGAAGATAGCCAACATACAGGACAAGGAGAGAATATTAAAAGCTACCAGAGAAAAGAGACAGATTACATTCAGGGGTAAACCAATTAGGTTAATGACTGATTTCTCAGCACAGACTTTGAAAGCGAGAAGATCCTGGAACAATGTATTTCAAACGCTGAAAAATAATGGATTTCAACCAAGAATACTGTATCCAGCAAAATTGAGCTTCAGATTTGACAACCAAATTAAAATCTTTCATGATAAACAAAAGCTAAAAGAATTTGCAGCAAGAAAACCAGCACTGCAAAGCATTCTGAGCAATATACTACAAGAAGAGGAATTGAAAAATAGTGTCCAAAACTAACAACAAGAGGTATCTCAGTAAAGGAGGAGGAAAATAACCAAAAAAGTAAAACTAGCCAAACTAAAATAAATAAATAAAAAAGCATGACTGGAAGTACAAATCATATCTCAATTGTAACTTTAAATGTTAATGGCCTAAACTCACCAATCAAGAGACATAGGCTAGCAACCTGGATCAAAAAAACAAATCCAACAATATGCTGCCTTCAGGAGACTCATATGATAGGAAAAGACATACACAGGCTGAAGCCAACTACTTCTCTCTGTAAGATCCTTCTGCATCCCTGTATCCAAGCTCTGCTCCTTGCATCGATCCTTCTGCACCCCAGTCTCCAACTTCTGCTCTATATAAAAGGACTTCTGCACCTCAGTCTCCAACATCTACTCTCTGCAACAGTCCTTCTTCACCCCACTCTCCAAACTCTGCTCTCTGCAACAGTCCTTCTGTATTGTAATCTCTAAAATCTGCTCTCTGTAACGGTCTTTCTGTACCCCATAATCAAATCTCTGCTTTCTGTATAAGTCCTTTTGCACCCCAGTCTCCAACATCTGCTCTCTCTACGAGTTTTTCTGCACCTCAGTCTCCAACCTCTGCTTTCAGCAACAGTCCTTCTGCTCCCCAGTCTCCAACCGCTGTTCTCTGTAACAGTCCTTCTGCACCTCAGTCTCCAACCTCTGCTTTCTACAACAGTCCTTCTGCACTCTAGTCTCCAACCTCTTCTCTCTGCAACAGTCTTTCTGCACCCCAGTCTCCAACATCTGCACTCTACAACAGTCCTTCTACACCCCAGTCTCCAAACTCTGCTCTCTGCTAGGATTGTTCGGGACCCCAGTCTCCAACGTCTGTTTTCTACAACAGTATTTCTGCACCACAGTCTCCAAAATCTGTGCTCTGTAAGATTTTTCTGGTCTCCAGTTTCCAAAATCTGCTCTCTCTAACATTCCTTCTCCACTGCAGTCTCCAAGCTCTGCTTTCTGCAAGGGTCCTGCGTCACCCCAGTCTCCAACGTCTGTTCACTGTAACACTCCTTCTGCTCCCCAGTCTTTAACATCTGCTCTCTGTAACACTCCTTATGTACCGCAGTCTCCAAACTCTGTTCTCTGTAACGGTCTTTTTACAACCCAATCTCTGTAACAGTATTTCTGCAACTCAGTATGAAACCTCTGCTCTTCAGATTCCTCTGCACCCCAGTCTCCAACCACTGCTCTCTGTAACAGTCCACATGCACCTCAGTCTCCAAACTCTGCTCTCTGTAAGTTCCTTCAGCAAAACAGTCTCCAAACTGTGCTCTCTGTAAAAGTCCTTTTGCACCCCTGTCTCCAAACTCTCCTCTCTGTAACAGGCCTTCTGCACTCCAGTCTCAAAACTCAACACTCTATATTGGGCCTTCTGCATGCCAGTCTCCAAACTCTGCTCTTTGCAATGATCCTACTGCAACCCAGTCTCCAACTTCTGATCTCTGCAAGAGTCCTTCTGTACCTAAGTCTTCAAATTCTGCTCTCTGCAACAGTCCTTCTTCACCCCAGTCTCCAACCTCTGCTCTCTGCACCAGTTTTTCTGCAACCCAGTCTCAAACCTCTGCTCTCTGTAACAATCCTTCTTCACCTCAGTCTCAAAACCCTGTACTCTGCAAAGTTCCTTCTGCAACACAGTATCAAACCTCTACTCTCTGTAACAGTTCTTCTGCACCTCATACTCCAACCTCTTCTCTCTGTAGGAACCTTCTCCAACATAGTCTACAAACTCTGCTCTCTGTAACAGTCCTTCTGCACACCAGTCTCCAAACTCTGCTCTCTGCACTGATCCTTCTTCACACCAGTCTCCAACCTCTGCTCTCTGAAACAGTACTTCTGAACCCCAGTCTCCAACATTTGCTCTCTGCAACAGTCTTTCTGCAACTCAGTCTGAAAACTCTGCTCTCTGCAATGATAATTCTGCACCTCAGTCTCCTACCTGTGCTCTCTGTAAGACCCTTCTGCATCCCAGTCTTCAAACTCTGCTTTCTGTAACAGTCCTTCTGAACAAAAGTTTCCAACCTCAGCTCTCTGTAAGAGGAATTCTGCAACCCAGTCTCAAAACTCTGCTCTCTGTATTAGGCCTTCTGAAACCCAGTCTCCAACCTCTTCTCTCTGCAATGATTTTTCTCCACAACAGTCTCAAACCTCTTCTCTCGGCAAAAGTCCTTCTGCATCCTTGTCTCCAACCTCTGCTCTCTGTAATATCCTTATGCACTCCAGTCTCCAACCTCTCCTTTCTGTAACAATCCTTCTGCACCCCAGTCTCCAACATCTGCTCTCTGCAACAGTTCTTCTGCACCGCAGTCTGAAAAATATGCTCTGTACAATGACCTTTCTGCACCCCAGTCTTCTACCTCTGCTCTCCTTAACAGTCCTTCTGCACCTCTGTCTCCCAACTCTGCTCTTTTCAGATCCTTCTGCAACTTAGTCCTTAAACTCTGCACTCTGTAACAGTCTTTCTGCACAAAAGTCTCCAACCTCAGCTCTCTGTAACAGTCCTTCTGCACCTCAGTCTCCAAACTCTGCTCTCTGTAACAGTCCTTCTTCACCTCAGTCTCAAAACTATACTCTCTGTAACAGTCTTTCTGTACCTCAGTCTGAAACCTCTGCTCTCTGCATGATTCTTCTACACCTAATGTCCAACCACTGCTCTCTGTAAGAGTCCACCTACACCTCAGTAACCAAACTCTGCTCTTTGTAAGATCCTTCAGCAACCAAGTCTCCTAACACTGCTCTCTAAAACAGTACTTCTGCACCCCACTCTCCAACCTCTCCTCTCTGTAACAGGCCTTCTGCACGGCAGTCTCCAAACTCTGCTCTCTGCAACGATATTTCTGTACCCAAGTCTCCAACCACTTCTCTCTGCAATGATGCTACTGTCCCCAGTCTCCAACCTCTGATCTTTGCAACAGTACTTATGCACCTCAGTTTCAAACCTCTGCTCTGTGTAAGTCCTTCTGCACCCCAGTCTCTAAAATCTGCTCTCTGCCATAGTCCTTCTAGACCCCAGTCTCTGACATCTGCTCTCTGGAACAGTCCTTCTGCACCCCAGTCTCAAAACTGTGCTCTCTGCAACGATCGTTCTGGACCCCAGTTACCAACGTCTGCTCTCTGCAACAGTCCTTCTGAAACACAGTCTCCAACCTCTTCTCTTTGTAAGATCCTTCTGCACTCTAGTTTCCAAACTCTGCTCTCTGTAACATTCCTCCTCCACCGGAGTCTCAACCATCTGTCTTCTGAAACAGTCCTTCTGCTCCCTAGTCTCCGAGATTTGCTCTCTGTAACAGTCCTTCTGTACCGCAGTCTCCAAACTCTGCTCTTTGTAACGGTCCTTCTACCCCCCAGTCTCCAACCTCTGCTTTCTGTATCAGTCTTTCGGAACCCCAGTCTCCAACCTCTACTCTCTCCAAAAGTCCTTAGGCACTCCAGTCTCCATCTGCTCTCTGCACCCAGTCTCCAAACTCTGCTCTCTTCAACAGTCCTTCTACACCCCAGTCTCCAAACTCTGCTCTCTGCAATGATACTTCTGGACCCTAGTCTCCAACCTCTACTCTCTGCAACAGTCATTCTGCACCACAGTCTTCAACCTCTGCTCTCTGTAAGATTATTTTGCACTCCAGTTTACAAAATCTGCTCTCTCAAACATTTCTTCTCCATAGCAGTCTCCAACCTCTGCTTTCAGCGAGGGTGGGGCACCCCAGTCTCCAACCTCTGTCCTCTGAAACAGTCCATCTGAACCCCAGTATCGAACCTCTGCTCGCTCTCTGTAACAGTCCTTCTGTACCGCAGTCTCAAACCTCTGCACTTTGTAATGGTCCTTCTGCACCCCAGTCTTCAAACTCTGCAATCTGTATCAGTCTGTCTGAACCCCAGTCTCCAACCTCTGCTCTCTGTATCTATCTTTCTGCACCTCAGTCTCCAACCTGTCCTCTATGTAAGAGTCCTTCTGCACCCCAGTCTCCAACCTCTTTTCTCGGTAACAGTCCTATACCGCAGTCTCCAACCTCTGCTCTCTGTAACGGTCTTTCTGCACCCAAATTTCCAAACTCTGCTCTCTGTAAAAGTCCTTCTTAAACTCAGTCTCCAACCACTACTCTCTGTAACAATCCTTCTGCACCTCAGTCTCTAAACACTGATCTCTGTAATACTCCACCTGCACCTCAGTCTTCAACCTCTGCTCTTTGTAAGATCCTTCTGCAACCCAGTCTCCAAATACTGCTCTCTATAACAGTTCTTCTGCACCCCAATCTCCAACTTCTGCTCTATCTAAGTGTACTTCTGCATCACAGTCTCCAAACTCTGCTCTCTGCAACAGTCCTTCTGCACCCCAGTCTCCAACCTTTGTTCTCTGCAACAGACCATCGGCACCCCAGTCTCCAAACTTTGTTCTCTGCATCAGTGTTTCTGCACCCCAGTCTCAAATCTCTGCTCTCTGTAACAGTCCTTCTGCACCTCAGTCTCCAATATCTGCTCTCTGCAATGGTCTTTTTGCACCAAAGTATTGAACATTTATATCTGTAACAGTCCTTCTGCACATCAGTCTTCATCCTCTGCTCTCTGTAACAGGCCTTCTGCACCCAAGTCTCTGAACTCTGCTCTCTTTAACAGTCCTTCTGCACCCCAATCTCCAACCTTTGCTCTCTGGAGCAGTCCTTCTGAACCTCAGTTTCCAAACTCTGCTCTCTGTAAGATCCTTCTGCACCCCAGTCTTCAAACTCTGCTCTCAGTATCAGTCCTGCACCTTAGTCTCCAAACATGCTCTCTGTAACAGTTTTTCTGGACCTCAGTCTTCAACAACTGCTCTCTGAAACAGTCTTTCTGCATCCCAGTCTCCAACCTCTGCTTTCTAGAACAGTCCTTCTATACCCCAGTCTCCACAATCTACTCTCTCCAACAATCCATCTTCACCCTAGTCTCCAACGTCTGCTCTCTGCAACAAACCTTCTGCATCCCAGTCTCCAAATTTTCCTCTCTGTATGATCCTTGTGCACCTCTCAAACCTCTGCTCTGAGTATCAGTCCTGCACCCCAGACTCCAAACACTGCTCTCTGTAACAATTTTTCTGCTCATCAGTCTTCAACAACTGTTCTCTGCAAGAGTCCTTCTGCACCACAGTCTCCAACCTCTGCTCCCTAGAACAGTCCTTCTATACCCCAGTCTCCATAATCTACTCTCTGCAATGATCTTTTTTCACCCCTGTGCCAACGTCTGCTCTCTGCAAAATTCCTTCTGCGCTCCATTCTCCAAACTTTCCTCTCTGTAAGATCTTTCTGCACCCCAGTTTCCAAAGGCTGCTCTCTGTAACATTCCTTCTGCACCCCAGTCTCCAATCTGTTCTATACAACAGTTCTTTTGTACCGCAGTCTTCAACCTCTGTTCTTCATGAGAGTCCTTCTGAACCCCAGTATCCAACCTCTGCTTTCTGTATCAGTCTTTCTTCACCACAGTCTCCACACTCTTCTCTCTGTAACAGTCCTTCTGCACCTCACTCTGCAACCTCTGCTCTCTGCAGCAGTCTTTCTGCAATGCAGTCTTCAACTTCTTCTCTCTACAACAGTCCTTCCTCACCCCAGTCTCCAAAATATGCTCTCTGTAACAGTCCTTTTCCACCGCTGTCTTCAACCTCTGCTTTCTGTAACAATACTTCTTACTGCAGTCTCCAACCTCTGCTCTCTGTAATGGTCATTCTGCACCTCAGTTTCCAAACTCTCCTTTCTGTATCAGTCCTTCTGGACCCCGGTCTCAAACCTCTGCTCTCTGTAACAGTCCTTCTGCACCTCAGACACCAAAATCTTCTCTCTGCAACAGTACTTCTGGGCCCCAATCTCCAACCTCTGCTTTCTGCAATGGTCCTTCTGCACCCCAGTCTCCAAACTCTGTTCTCTACAACACTTATTCTGCAACCCAGTCTCCAACCTCTGCTCTCTGTAACAATCCTTCTGTAAGACAGTCTCCAAACTCTGTTCTAAGTAAGGGTCTTTCTGAAGCCCAGTCTCCAACATCTGCTTTCTGTATCAGTCTTTCTACCCCGCATTCTCCAAACTCTGCTCTCTGTAACAGTCCTTCTATACCTCAGTCTGCAACCTCTGCTCTCTGCAATAGTTATTCTTCACCCCAGTCTGCAATCTCTGCTCTCTGCAACAGTGCTTCTGCACTCCAGTCTCTAACATCTGCTCTCTGCAACAGTTCTTCTCCACCTCAGTCTCCAAACTCTGCTCTCTGCAACAGTCCTTCTGCACCCAGGTCACCCACGTCTGCTTTCTGTATAAGTCCTTCTGCACCCAAGTCTCCAACGTCTGCTATCTGTAACAGTCCTTCTGCACCCCAGTCTCCAACCTCTGCTCTCTTTACCAGTTCTTCAGCACCCCAGTCTCCAAACACTGCTCTCTGTAACAGTCTTTCTGCACCTCAGTCTCCAACCTTGCTCTCTGCAACAGTCCTTTTGCACTCCAGTCTCCAACCTCTGCTCTCTGAAACAGTCCTTCTGCACCCCAGTCTCCAACATGTGCTCTCTGCAAAAGTCCTTCTGCACCTCAGTCTGAAAACTCTGTTCTCTACAACGATTTTTTTGCACCCCAGTATCCACCCTCTGCTCTCTGTAACAGTCCTGCTGCACATCGGTCTACAACTCTGCTCTCTGTAAGATCCTTGTGCAACCTCTTCTGAAAACTCAGCTATCTATAGGAGTTCTACTGCACCCCAGTCTCCAAGCTCTTCTCTCTGCAATGATCCTTCTGCACCTCAGTCTCGAAACTCTACTATCTGTAACAGCCCTTCTGCACCCCAGTCTCAAACCTCTGCTGTTAGCAACGATCATTATGTACACCAGTTTCCAATGTCAGCTCTCTGCAACAGTCCTTCTGCACCCCAGTCTCCAACCTCTGCTCTCTGCAACGATCCCTGTGCACCCCAGTATCCAATATCTGCTCTATGCAACAATTCTTCTGCACCTCTGTCTCCAACCTCTGCTCTCTGCAACAGTCCTTCTGCACCTCAGTCTGAAAACGCTGTTCTCTGCAATGATCCTTCTGTACCCCAGTCTCAAAACTCTGCTCTCTCTAATACTCCTATTGCACCTCAGTCTCGAAACTCTGCTCTCTGTAAGATCCTTCTGCAACCCTGTCTTCAAACTCTGCTCTATGTAACAGTGCTTCTGCACCCCAGTCTCCAAATTCTGTTCTCTTTAACTCTGATCTCTGCAATGGTCCTTCTGAAACAGTCCTTCTGCTCCACAGTCTCCAACCTCTGCTTTCTGTAACAGTCCTTCTTTCCCGCAGTCTCCAACCTCTTCTCTCTGTGATGGTTCTTCGGCACCCCAGTCTCCATACTCTGATCTCTGTAACAATCCTTCTTCACCCCAGTCTCAAACCTCTGCTGTCTTCAACGATCCTTTTGCACCCCAGTCTCCAGCCTCTGCTCTCTTCAAAAGTCTTTCTGTACCCCAGTCTCCAACATCTGCTCTCAGCAAAAGTCCTTCTGAACCTAAGTCTGAAAACTCTGCTCTTTGCAAGAATCCTTGTGCACCCCAGTCTCCCAACTCTGCTTTTTTTAACAGTCCTACTACACCTCAGTCTTTAAAATCTACTCTCTGTAACAGTGCTACTGAACCCCAGCCTCCAACCTCTGATCTCTGTAAGATCCTTCTGCACCCAAGTTTCCAAATCTGCTCTCTTTAACATTTCTTATCCTCCACAGACTCCAACCTCTGCTCTCTGTAACAGTCCTTTTGCTCCCCAGTCTCCAACCTCTGCTCTCTGTAACAGTCCATCTGCTCCCCAGTCTCT
>NW_027521229.1:51408-107924 GCF_052094955.1 Ictidomys tridecemlineatus
AGCAGATGTTGGACACTAGGTTGCAGACGGACTGTTATAGAGAGCAGATTTTGGAGACTGGGCTGCAGAAGGACTGTTGGAGAGAGCAGAGGTTGGAGACAGGGATGGAGAATAATTGTTGCAGAGAGAAGAGTTTGGAGACTGGGGTGCAGAAGAACTTTTAAAAAGAGCGGAATTTTTTAGACTGCGTATAAAAGTATCTTACAGAGAGCAGAGTTTTGAGACTGAGGTTCAGAAGGACTGTTGCAGAGAGCAGATGTTGGAGACTGCAGTACAGAAGAACTGTTGCAGAGAGCTGAGGTTGGAGACTAGATTACACAAGGACTTTTTCAGAGAGCAGATTTTGGAGACTATTGTTCAGAAGGACTGTTGCAGAGAGTAGAAGTCGGAGAATGGGGTACAGAAAGACTTTTGCAGAGAGCAGAGTTTGGAGACTGAGGTTCAGATGGATGGATAATGAAAGCAGAGGTTGGAGACTGGCATGCAAAAAGACCTTTACAGAGAGCAGAGTTTGGAGACTGTGGTACAGAAGGACTATTACAGAGAGCAAGGTTGGAGACTGGGGAGCAGAAGGACTGTTGCGGAGTACAGAGGTTGGAGACTGGGGTGCAGCAGGACAGTTGCAGAAAGCAGAGGTTGGAGACGGGCGTGGAGAAGGAATATTACAGAAAGCAGATTTTGGAAACTGGGGTGCAGAAAGATCTTTCGAGACCAGATGTTGGAGACTGAGTTTCAGTAGGATTGTTGCAGAGAACAGAGGTTGAAGACTGGGGTGCAAAAAGATCGTTGCAGTCAGCAGAGTTTCCAGACTGAGATACAGAAGGACTGTTACACAGAGCAGAGGTTGAAGAACGAGGTGAAGAAGGACAGTTACAGAGAGCAGATGTGGGAGACAGGGGTGCAGGACTGATAGAGAGCAGAAGTTGGAGACTGAGGTACAGAAGGACTGTTTCAGAGAGCAGAGGTTGGAGACTCGGGTGCACAAGAATTATTGTAGAGAGCAAGTTTTCAGATTGAGGTACATAAGAACTGTTTAAGAGAGCAGATGTTGGTTATTGGGATGCACAAGGACTGTTGCAGCGAGCAGAGATTGGAGACTGGGGTGCAGAGGAATCGTTGCAGAGAGCAGAGGTTGGAGACTGGGGAGTAGAAGGCCTTTTTCAGAGAGCAGAGTTTGGAGACTGAGGTGCATTAGGACTGCTATAGAGAGAAGAGATTGGAGACTGGGGTGCAGAAGAACTGTTGCAGAGCAGATTATGGAGACTAGGGTGTAGAAGGACTATTACAGAGAGCAGAGGTTGTAGACAGGGGTGCAGAAGCATCATACAGAAAGCAGAATTTGGAGACTGAGGTGCTGAAGGACTGTTGCAGAGAGCAGAATTTGGAGACTGGGATCCAGAAAGACTGATACAGAGGACAGAGTTGGGAGACTGGGGTGCAGAAGCATCTTACAGCGAGCGAAGTTTGGAGACTGAGGTGCAGAAAGACTGTTGCAGAGAGCAGAGTTTGGAGACTGGTGAGCAGAAGGATTGTTGCAGAGTACAGAGGTTTGAGACTGGGGTGCAGCAGGACCGTTGCAGAAAGCAGAATTTGGAGACTGGCGTGGAGAAGGAATATTACAGAGAGCAGATTTTGGAAACTGGGCTGTGGAAGGATTTTTCAGAGAGCAGAGTTTGGAGACTGAGGTGCAGAAGGATCGTTGCAGAGAGTAGATGTTAGAGACTGGGGTGCAGAAGGACTGTTACAGAGAGCTGAGTTTGAAGACTGAGGTGGAGAAGGACTGTTACCGAGAAAGCGGTTGGAGACTGGAGTCCAGAAGGATTGTTGCAGAGAGCAGAGGTTTAAAACTTAGGTACAGAAAGATCGTTGCAGAGAGCAGAGGTGGAGACTTGGCTGCAGAAGGACTGTTACACAGAGCACAAGTTGCAGACTGGGGTGCAGAAGGAATGTTGCAGACAGAAGCGGTTGGAGACTGGGGTGCATAAGGACTGTTATAGAGAGCAGAGTTTGTAGACTGGGAAGCAGAAGGACTGATACAGAAAGCAGAGGTTGGAAAGTGGTGTGCAGAAGGACTGTTACAAAGAGCAGAGTTTGGAGAATGCGGTACAGAAAGACTGTTACAGAGAGCAGAGGCTGGCAACTGGGGTGCAGAAAGAGTGTTGCAAAGAACAGAGGTTGGAGACTTAGGTGCAGAAGGACTGTTACAGAAAGCAGAGTTTTTAGACAAGGTTGCAGAAGGATCTTACAGAGAGCAGAGTTTGTAGACCGAGGTGCAGCAGGACTGTTAAAAAGAGCAGAGGTTGGAGACTTGGGTTCAGAAGGCCTGTTATGGAGAGCAGAGTTTGGAGAAGGGCTCCAGAAGGACTGTTACTGATGGCAGACTTTGGAGACTTGGTAGCAGAAGGAGAGCAAATGTTGGAGACTGAGGTGCAGAAGGACTGTTATAGAGAGTAGAGTTTGGAGACTGAGTTTCAGAAGAATCATTGCAGAGAACAGAGGTTGGAGATTGGGGTACAGAAGGATCATTGCAGTCAGCAGAGTTTCCAGACTTAGATGCAGTAGGACTCTTACACAGAGCAGAGGTTGAAGACTGAGGTGAAGAAGGACAGTTACAGAGAGCAGATGTGGGAGATAGGGGTGCAGGGACTGATAAAGAGCAGAAGTTGGAGACTGAGGTTCAGAAGGACTGTTACAGAGAGCAGAGGTTGGAGACTCGGGTGCAGAAAGATAATTGCAGAGAGCAGAGTTTTCAGACTGAGGTACAGAAGAACTTTCGCAGAGAGCAGATGTTGGAGATTTGGGTGCACAAGGACTGTTGCAGCGAGCAGAGATTAGAGACTGGGGTGAAGAGGGATCTTTCCAGAGATCAGAGGTTGGAAAGCGGGGTGCAAAAGGACTGTAACAGAGTGCATAGATTGAAGACTGGGGTGCAGAAGGACTGTTGCAGAGCAGATTATGGAGACTAGGGTGTAGAAGAACTGTTCCAGAGAGCAGAGGTTGGAGACTGGGGTGCAGAAGGACTGTTGCAGAGATCAGAGGATGGAGACTGGGTTGGAGAAGGACTGTTGTAGAGAGAAGATGTTGGAGACTGGGGTGCAGAACGAATGTTGCAGAGAGCAGTATTTGGAGACTGGGGTGCATATGGACTATTGCAGACAGCAGAGATTGCAGACAGAAGTGCAGAAGGACTGATACAGACAGCAGAGTTTCGAGAATGTGGTGCAGAAGGACTGATACAGAAAGCAGAGTTTGGAGAATGTGGTGCAGAAGGACCCTTAAAGAGAACAGAGGTTGGAGACTGCGGAACAGAATGATTGTTACAGAGAGCAGAGGTTTTAGACTGGGGTGCAGAATAACTGTTTTAGAGATCAGAGTTTGGAGACTTCGGTGCAGAAGGACAATTGCAGAAAGCAGAGGTTGAAGACTGGGTTTCAGTAGGATCTTACAGAGAGCAGAGTTTGCACACTGAGGTGCAGAACTACTGTTGCAGAGAGCAGAGGTTGGAAATTGGGGCTCAGAAGGACTTTTGAAGAGAACAGAGGTTGGAGTTTGAGGTGCAAGAGGACTGTTACAGAGAGCAGAGGTCGGAGACTGGGGTGCAGAATGACTGATAAATAACGCAGAGTCTGGAGACTCGGGTGCGTAAGGACCATTACAGAGAGCAGAGGTTGGAGACTGCAGTACAGAAGGACTGTTACAGAGAGCAGAGGTTGGAGATAGGTGTGCAAAATTATCTTACGGAGACCATAGGTTGGAGACTGGGGTGCAGAAGGACTGTTGCAGAGAGCAGAGTTTGGAGACTGGGTTGCAGAAGGATCTTACAGAGATCAACGTTTGGAGACTGAGGTGCAGAAGCACTGTTGCAGAGAGTAGAGTTTGGAGACCGAGGTGCAGAAAGACCGTTGCAGAGAGCAGAGCTTGGGGACTGAGGTGCAGAATGATTGATATAGAGAGCAGAGGTTGGAGACTGCAGTGCTGAAGGACTGTTGCAGAGAGCAGAGGTTTTAGACTGGGCTGTAGAAGGACTGTTGCAGAGAGTAGAGGTTCAAGATTGGGGTGAAGAAGGACTGTAGCAGAGAGCAGAGGTTGGAGACTAATGTGCAGAAGGACAGTTACACAGAACAAAGGTTGGAGACTCGGGTGCAGAAGGACTAATACAGAAAGCAGAGCTTGGAGTCTCGTGTGCAGAAGGACCCTTACAGAGAGCTGTGGTTGGAGACTGCAGTACAGAAGGACTGTTAAAAGAGCAGAGTTTGGAGACTGGGGTGGAGAAGAACTGTTGCAGAGAGCAGATGTTGGATACTGGTGTGCAAAAGGACTGTTGCAGAGAGCAAAGGATCTAGACTGGGGTTCAAGAAGACTGTTTCAGAAAGCAGAGGTTGCAGACTAAGTTTCAGAGGGACTGATACAGAGGGCATAGTTTGAAGACTGTGGTAAAAAACGACTGATTCAGAAAGCAGAGGTTGGATACTGGAGTACATAAGGACAATTACAGAGAAAAGCGTTTGGAGGGCTGCAGTACAGAAGGACTGTAACAGAGAGCATGGGTTCGAGACTGGGATGCAGAAGGATCATTGGGGTGAGCAGAGTATGGAGACTGGGGTGTAGAAAGACTGTTGCAGAGAGCAGAGTTTGGAGACTGGGTTGTAGAAGGACTGTTGCAGAGATCAGACTTTGGAGAATGGGGTGCAGAAGGACTGTTGCATAAAGCAGAGGTTGGAGACTGCGTTACAGAAGGACTGTTACAGAGAGCAGATGTTGAAGACAGGTGTGCAGGATTATCTTACAGAGAGCATAGGTTGTAGACTGGGGTGCAGAAGGATTGTTGCATAGCAGATTATGGAGACTAAGGTGTAGATGGACTGTTTCCGTGACCAGAGGTTGTAGGCTGGGGTGCAGAAGCATCATACAAAGAGCAGAGTTTGGAGACTGAGGTGCTGAAGCACTGTTGCAGAGAGCAGAGATTGGAGACTGGGGTGCAGAAGGACTGATTCAGAAGGCAGAGTTGGTAGACTGGGGTGCAGAGGCATTATACAGTGAGAGACCTATGGAAACTTGGTGCAGAAAGACTGTTGCAGAGAGCAGAGGTTGGAGACTGGGGTGCAGTAGGACTGTTATAGAGACCAGAGTTTGGAGACTTGGGTGCAGAAGGCCTGTTACAGAGAGCAGAGGTTGGAGACTGCAGTACATGAGGACTGTTACAGAGAGCAGATGTTGCAGACTGCAGTGCAGAAGGACTGTTGCAGAGAACAGAACTTGGAGACTGGGGTGCATAAGGACCATTGCTGAGAGAAGAGGTTAGAGACTGATGTGCAGAAGGATTGTTACAGAGAGCATAGGTTGAAGACTGAGGTGCAGAAGGACTGTTACAGAGAGTAGAGTTTGGAGAATTGGGTGCAGAAGGACTGATACAGAGAGCAGAGATTAGAGACGGGGTGCAGAAGGACTGTTACAGAGGCAGAGGTTGAAGCCTGTGGTTCAGAAAGACTGATAGAGAACAGCAGAGTTTGAAAATGGGGATGAAAAAGGACCGTTACAGAGATCAGAGTTTGGATACAAGTGTGCAGAAGGATCTTACAGAGAGAAGAGTTGTGAGACTGTGGTGTAGAAGGAGTGTTGCAGAGAGCAGAGGTTGGAGACTGGTTTACAGGAGGACTGTTGCAGAGAGCAGAGGTTAAAGACTGTGGTGCAGAAGGACTGTTACAGAGAGCAGAGTTTAGACAATGGGGTGAAGAAGGATTGTTGCAGAGAGCAGAGATTGAAGACTCGTGTGCAGAAGGACTGTTACAGAGAGCAGAAGTTTTAGACTGGGGTGGAGAAAAACTGTTACAGAGAGTAGAGGTAGAAGACTGAGGTGCAGAAGGACTGTTACAGAGAGCAGAGTTTGGAGACTGGGGTGCAGAAGGACTGTTGCAGAGAGCAGAGATTTTAGGACTTGGGTGTAGAAGGGCTGTTGCAGAGAGTAGAGGTTTGAGATTGGGGTGAAGAAAGACTGTAGCAGAGAGCAGAGGTTGGATACTAAGGTGCAGAAGGACAGTTACACAGAACAAAGGTTGGAGACTCGGGTGCAGAAGGTCTGATACAGAAAGCAGAGCTTGGAGACTCGTGTGCAGAAGGACCCTTACAGAGAGTAGTGGTTGGAGACTGCAGTACATAAGGACTGTTAAAAAAAAAACAGAGGTTGGAGACTGGGGTAGTGAAGAACTGTTTAGAGAGCAGATGTTGGAGACTGGTGTGCAAAACGACTGTTGCTGAGAGCAGAAGATGGAGACTGGGGTTCAAGAGGACTGTTTCAGAAAGCAGAGGTTGCAGACTGAGTTGCAGAAGGACTGATACAGAGGGCATAGTTTGGAGACTGTGGTTCAAAACGACTGATACAGAAAGCAAAGGTTGGATACTGGAGTACATAAGGACACTTACGGAGAAAAGAGTTTGGAGACTACGGTACAGAAGAACTGTAACAGAGAGCATGGGTTGGAGACTGGGGTGCAGAAGGATTATTGGGGTGAGCAGAGTATGGAGACTGGGTTGTAGAAGGACTGCTTCAGAGAGCAGAGTTTGTAGACTGGGTTGCAGAAGGGACTGCTGCAGAGAGCAGACTTTGGAGACTGGGGTGCAAAAGGACTGTTGCATAAAGCAGAGGTTGGAGACAGGTGTGCAGAATTATCTTACAGAGAGCATAGTTTGGAGACTGCGATGCAGAATGATTGTTGTATAGCAGATTATGGAGACTAATGTGTAGATGGACTGTTTCCGAGAGCAGAGGTTGTAGACTGGGGTGCAGAAGCATCATACAAAGAGCAGAGTTTGGAGACTGAGGTGCTGAAGCACTGTTGCAGAGAGCAGAGATTGGAGATTGGGGTGCAGAAGGACTGATACAAAGGGCAGAGTTTGGAGACTGGGGTGCAAAAGCATCCTACAGCGAGCGACCTATGGAAACTTGGTGCAGAAAGACTGTTGCAGAGAGCAGATGTTTGAGACTGGGGTGCAGAAGGACTGTTAAAGAGAGCAGAGTTTGGAGACTTGGGTGCAGAAGGCCTGTTACAGAGAGCAAAGGTTGGAGACTGCAGTACAGAAAGACTGTTACAGAGAGCAGATGTTGTAGACTGTGGCGCAGAAAGACTGTTGCAGAGAACAGCATTTTGAGACTGGGGTGCATAAGGACCGTTGCTGAGAGAAGAGGTTGGAGACTGATTTGCAGAAGGATTGTTACAGAGACCATAAGTTGGAGACTGAGGTGCAGAAGGACTGTTACAGAGAGTAGAGTTTGGAGACTTGGGTGCAGAAGGACTGATACAAAGAGCGGAGGTTGGAGACTAGGGTACAGAAGGAATGTTGCAGAGTGCAGAGTTTTAAACTGGCCTGCAGAAAGACTGTTGCAGAGAGCAGAGGTTGGAGACGGGGTGCAGAAGGACTGTTACAGAGAGCAAAAGTTGAAGCCTGTGGTGCAGAAGGACTGATACAGAAAGCAGAGTTTAGAGACAGGGATGAAGAAAGACTATTACAGAGATCAGAGGTTGAATACAGGTGTGCAGAAGGATCTTACAGGGAGCAGAGTTTTGAGACTGGGGTGAAGAAAGTGTGTTGCAGAGAGTAGAGTTTGGAGACTGGGGTGCAGAAGGACTGTTGCAGAGAGCAGAGGTTAAAGACTATGGATCAGAAGGACTGTTACAGAGAGCAGAGTTTGGACACTGGGGTGAAGAAGGATCGTTGCAGAGAGCAGAGACTGGAGACTTGTGTGGAGAAGGACTGTTACAGAGAGCAGAGGTTGGAGACTGAGGTGAAGAAGAACTGTTTCAGAGAGAAGATTTTGGAGACTGGTTTGCAGGACTGATACAGAAAGCAGATGTTGGAGACTGGGGTGCAGAATTATTGTTGCAGACAAAAGAGGTTGGAGACTGGGTTTTAGAAGGACTCTTGAAGAGAGCATAATTTGGAGACTTGGGTGCAGAACGACTGTTACAGAGAGCAGAGGTTGGAGACTGGGATGCAGAAGAACTGTTGCAGAGAATAGAGGTTGAAGACTGGGGTGCAGAAAGATGGTGGAAGAGAGCAGAATTTTCAGTTGAGGTGCAGAAGGACTAATGCAGAGAGCAGATGTTGGAGACTGGGGTGCAGAAGGACTGTTGCAGAGAGCAGAGGTTGGAGATTTGTGTGCAGAAGGACTGTTACAGAGAGGAGATGTTGGAGACTGGGGTGCAGAAAGCCATTTACTGAGAGCAGAGTTTTCAGAAGGGGTGCAGAAGGACTGTTACAGAGAGCAGATTTTGGAGATTGGTTTGCAAAAGTATATTCCAGAGAGTAGAGTTTGAAGACTGAGATGCATAAGGACTGTTACAGAGAGTAGAGGTTGGATACTGAGGTACAGAAGTTCAATTGCAGAGAGCAGAGGTTGAAGACTGAGGTGCAGAAGGACTGTTACAGAGAGCAGAGGTTAGAGACTTAGGTGCATAAGGACTGATACAGAGAGCAGAGTTAAAAGACTGGGGTGCAGAAGGACCACTACAGAGAGCAGAGTTTGGGGACTGGGGTGCAGAAGGACTGTTGTAGAGAGCAGACGTAGGAGACTGGGGTACAGAAGGATTGTTGCAGAGAGCAGAGGTTGGAGACTGAGGTGCCGAAGGACTGTTACAGAGAGCACATGTTGGAGACTGAGGTGCAGAAGGACCGTTGAAGATAGCAGAGGTTGGAGACTGGGGTGCAGAAGGATCATACAGAGAGCAGAGGTCGGAGACTTAAGTGCAAAAGGACTGTTGTAGAGAGCAGACGTAGGAGACTGGGGTGCAGAAGGATTGTTGCAGAGAGCAGAGTTTGGTGACTGGGGTGCCGACGGACCGTTACAGAGAGCTGAGATTTGAGACTGGGGTGCAAAAAGACTTTTACAAAGAGCAGAGATTGGAGACTGGGGAGCGGGAGGACTGTTGCAAGAACAGAGGTTTAAGATAGGGTTGCAGAAGGACCTTTGCAGAGAGCAGAGTTTGGAGACAGAGGTGCAGAAGGATTGTTACAGAGAGCAGAGTTTGGAGACTGCAGTGCAGAAGAACTGTTACTGAGAGTAGATTTTGGACACTGGGTTAAAGAAGCATATTACAGCGAACAGAGGTTGGAGAGTGGGGTGAAGAAGGACCTTTGCAGAGAGCAGAATTTGGAGATTGGGGAGCAGAAGGATTGTTACAGAGAACAGAGTTTGGATATTGAGGTGCAGAAAGACTGTTGCATAGAGCAGAAGTTAAAGACTGAGGTTCAGAAGGACTGTTACAGAGAGCAGAAAATTGTGACAGGGGTGCAAAAGGAATGATACAGAAAGCAGAGTTTGAAGACTGGGGTACAGGAGGACCATTACAGAGAGCAGAGGTTGGAGTCTGCAGTACAGAAGGACTGTTACAGAGAGCAGAGGTTGGAGACTGGGGTGCAGAAAGACTGTTGCAGAGATTAAATGATGAAGACTGGGGTTCAGTAAGACTGTAGCAGAGAGCAGACGTTGGAGACTGTTGTGCAGAAGGACTGATACAGAAAGCAGTGTTTGGAGACTGGGGTGCAGAAGGACCATTACAGGGAGCAGAGTTTGGAGACTGCGGTACAGAAGGACTGTTACAGAGAGCAGAGTTCGGAGACGGGGTTGCAGAAGGATCTTACAGAGAGCAGAGTTTGGAGACTAGGGTGCAGAAGGACTGTTGCAGAGAGCAGACGTTGGGGACTGGGGTGCTGAAGGATCCTTCCAGAGAGCAGAGTTTGGCAACTGGGGTGTAGAAGGACTGTTGCTGAGAGCAGAGGTTGGAGACTGGGGTGCAGATAGGCTGCTACAGGGAGCAGAGTTTGGAGACTGAAATGCAGAAAGACTGTTGCAGTAAGCAGAGGTTGGAGACTGGGTTGGAGAAGGAATGTCACAGAGAGCAGGGTTTGTAAACTGGGGTGCGGAAAGTCCGTTACAGAGAGCAGAGTTTAGAGACTACAATACAGAAGGACTGTTACATGGAGCAGATGTTTGAGACGGTGGTTCAGAAGGACTGTTTCAGAGCAGATGTTGGATACTAGGGTGCAGAAGGACTGTTGCAGAGAGCAGAGGTTGGAGACTGCGGTGCAGAAGGACTGATACAGAAAGCAGATTTTGGAGACTGGGGTGCAGAAATACCATTACAGAGAGCAGAGTTTAGAGACTGCCATACAGAAGACCTGTTGTAAAGAACAAGATTGGAGATTGGGGTCCATAGGGACCATTGCAGAGGGCAGACATTGGAGACTGTGGTGCAGAAGGAATGTTACAGAGAGCAGAGTGTGGAAACTGTGGTGCAGGAGAATCTTAAAGAGAGGAATGTTTGGATACTTGGGTGCAGAACGATTGTTGCAGAGAGCAGACGTTGGAGACTGGGGTTCAGAAGGGTCGTTGCAGAGACTAGATTATGGAGACTGTGGTATTGAAGGACTGTTCTATAGAGCAGACGTTGGAGACTGGGGTGCAGCAGGACTGTTGCAGAGAGCATTTGTTGAAGACTGAGGAGCAGAAAAACTGTTACAGAGAGCAATGTTTGGAGACTGGGGTGCAGTAGGACTAATACTGAGAGCAGAATTTGGTGACTGGGGACCAGAACGATCTTACAGAGAGGAAATTTTTGAAACTTGTGTGAAGAAGGATTGTTACAGAGAGCAGACTTTGGAGACTGGAATGCAGAAGGATCGTTGCAGAGAGTAGATTATGGAGACTGGTGTATAGAAGGACTGTTCTAGAGAGCAGAGTTTGGAGACTGGGGTCAAGAAGGACTGTTGCAGAGAGCAGTTGTTGAAGACTGAGGTGCAGAAGGACTGTTACAGAGAGCAGAGTTTGAAGACTAAGGTGCAGAAGGACTGTCGCAGAGAAGAGGGGTTGGAGACTGGGTGCAGAAGGACTGTGCAGAGTTCAGTGTTTGGAAACTGGGGTGCAGAAAGACAGTTACAGAGAATAGAGGTTAGAGACTGCTGTACAGAAGAACTGTTAAAGAGAGCAGAGGTTTGAGACAGGTGTGCAGAAGGATCTTACAGAGAGCAGAGGTTGGAGACTGAGGTGCAATAGTACTGATGCAGAGAGCAGAGTTTGTAGAATGGGGTGCAGAAGGATTGTTGCAGAGAGAAGACGTTGGATACTGAGGTGCAGAAGGCCTGTTACAAAGAGAAGAGCTTGGAGACTGGGGAGCAGATGACATGTAACACACAGAAGGGTTTGGAGACTGAGTGGCATAAGGATCTTACAGAGGTTTGTGACAGAGGTGCCGAAGGACTGTCAGAGAGAGCAGAGTTTGGAAACTGGGGTCCAGAAGGATCCTTTCAGAGAGCAGAGTTTTCATAATGAGGTTTAGAAACACTGTTGCAGAGAGCATATGTAGGGGACTGGGGTGCAGAAGAAATGTTGCAGCGAGCAGAGGTTGGAGACTTGGGTGTGGAAGGATCGTTGCAGAGAATATAGGGTGCAGACTGGGGTGCCGAAGGATTTTTACAGACTGCAGAATTTTGAGACTGGGGTTCAGAAGGACTGTTATAGAAAGCAAAGTTTGGAGACTGGTTTTTAGAAGGATCTTACAGAGAGCAGAGGTTGGCGACTGAGGTGCAGAAGGACTGTTACAGAGAGTAGATGTTGAAGACTGAGGTGCAGAAAGACCTTTGCAAAGAGAAGAGGTTGGAGACTGAGGTTCAGAAGGACTGTTGCAGAGTGCAGAGGTTGGAGACTTGGGTGTAGGACTGTTGCAGAGAGCAGAGGTTGAAGTTTGGGGTTCCGAAAGACTGTTGCAGCTAGCAGACGTTAGAGACTGAGGTGCAGAAGGACAGTTTCAGAGCACAGGTTGAAGATTGAGTGAAGAAGGACTGATAGAGAAAGCAGAGGTTGGAGAGTGGGGTGCAGAAGGACCGTTACAGAGAGAAGAGTTTGGAAACTGCAGTACAAAAGTACTGTTACAGAGAGCATAGTTTTGAGACTGGGGTGGAGAAGGACTGTTGTAGAGAGTAGATGTTGGAGACTGGGGTGCAGAAGGACTTTTGCAGAGAGCAGAGATTTGAGACTGGGTGCAGTAGAACAATTGCAGAGTGCAGAGGTTTCAGAATGTGGTGGAGAAGGACTGTTACAGAGCAGAGTTTGGAGACTGTGGTGCAGAAGGACTGATACAGGAAGCAGAGGTTAGAAACTCGGGTGCAGAAGGACCCTTAAAGGAAACAGAGGTTGGATTCTGCGGAACAGATAGACTGTTGCAGATAGCAGTGTTCAGAGACTGCTGTAGACTGTTCAGTGTTCAGAGACTGTTGTAGAGAACAGAGGTTGAAGACTGGGGTGCAGAAGAATCATTGTAGAGACCAGAGGTTGGAGACTGGGGTGCTGAAGGACTGATACAGAAAGCAGAGTTTGGAGACTGGGGTGCAGAAAGATTTGTACAGAGAGCAGAGTTTGAATACTGGGTTGCAGAAAGATATTAAAGAGAACAAATTTGGAGCCTGAGGTGCAGAAGCACTGTTACAGAGAGAAGAGGTTGGAGACTGAAATGCAGAAGGACCGTTGCAGAGAGAAGACATTGGAGACCGAGGTGCAGAAGGATTGTTACAGAGAGCAGAGGTTGGTTACTGGGGTGCAGAAGAACTGATACAGAAAGCAGAGGTTGGAGACTCGGGTGCCGAAGAACCCTTACAGAGAGCAGAGGTTGGAGACTGAGGTGCAGAAGGACTGTTGCAGAGAGCAGAGTTTGCAAACTGAGTTGCAGAAGGACTGTTACAGCGGGTAGATTTTCGAGACTGTGGTGGAAAACTACTAATACAGAAAGCAGAGGTTAGATACTGGGGTGCATAAGGACCCTTACAGAGAGCAGAGGTTGGAGACTGGGGTGCAGAAGAACTGTTGAAGTGAAAAGAGGTTGGAGACTGGGGTTCAGAAGGATCGTTGCGGTGAGCAGAGTATCCAGACTAGGGGGTAGAAGGACTGTTGCAGAGAGCAAAAGTTATAGACTGGGGTGTAGAAGGACTGTTGCAGAGAGCAGATGTTGGAGACTTGGGTGCTGAAGGACTGTTGCAGAGACCAGAGGTTGGAGACTGGGGTGCAGAAGAACTGTTACAGAGAGCAGACTTTGGAGACTGGGGTGCAGAAGAATCGTTATAGAGAGCAGAGATTGGACACTGTGGTGCAGAAGGATAGTTGAAGAGAGAAGAGATTGGAGACTGTGGTGCAGAAGGACTGTTGCAGAGAGCAGTGATTGGAGACTGAGGTGCGGAAGTCCTGTTACATACAGTAGAGGTTGGAGACTGGTGTGCAGAAGGATGGTTGAAAGGAGCAGAGCTAGGAGACAGGGGTGAAGAAGGATCTTACAGAGAGCAGAAGTTGGAGACTGAGGTGCAGAAGGACTCTTGTAGAGATTAGAGGTTGGAGACTAGGGTGCAGTAGGATCATTGCAGAGAGCAAAGGTTTGAGACTGGGGTGCAGAAGGACTGTTACAGAGAGCAGATTTTAGAAACTGGGGTGCAGAAGACTGTTACGCAGAGCGGAGTTTGGAGACTGGGGTGCAGAAGGACTGTTACAAAGAGCAGAGTTTAGAGACTGGGGTGCAAAAGGACTGTTACAGAGTGCAGAGTTTAAAGACTGGGTGTCAGAAGGATCTTACAGATAGCAGATGTGGGAGACTGAGGTGTAGAAGGACTGTTACACAGAGCAGAGGTAGGAGACTGGGGTGCAGAAGTGTCGTTGCAGAGAGCAGAGTTTTCAGAATGAGGTGCAGAAGAACTGTTGCAGAGAGCAGATGTTGGAGACTGGTGTGAAGTAGGACTTTGCAGAGAGCAGATGTTGGTAAGTAGGGTGCAGAAGGACTGTTCTAGAGAGGAGGTTGGAGACAGGGGTGAAGAAAGACTGTTGCAGAGAGCAGACGTTGGAGACTGACTTTCTGAGGTCCTGTTACAGAGAGCAGAGGTTGGAGACTCAAACGCAGAAAGACTATTATAGAGAGCAGTTTTTAAAGACTTTAGTGCAGAGGTATCATTTCAGAGCACAGAATTTTCAGACTGAGGTGCAGAAGGACTGTTGCAGAGAGCAGTTGTTGGAGTCTTGGGTGCAGAAGGACTGTTGCAAAGAGCAGACGTTGGAGACTGGGGTGAAAAAGGATCGTTGTAGAGAGCACAGGTTTGAGACTAGGGTGCAGAATGATTGTTACAGAGAAAAAGGTTTGGAGAAAGGGTGCAGAAGGACTGTTACAGAGAGAAGAGTTTGGAGACTGGTTGCCTAAAGATCTTACACAGAGCAGAGTTCGGAGACTGAGGTGCAGAACGACTGTTACAGAGAGTAGAGGTTGGAGACTGAGGTGCAGAAGGATTGTTACAGAGAGCAGATTTTGGAGACTGGGGTGCAGAAGGACTGTTGCAGATAGCAGAGGTTGGAGCCTGTGGTGTAGAAAGACTCTTTGAGGGAACAGAGTTTGGAGACTTGGGTGCATAAGAAATGTTGCAGAGAGCAGAGTTTGGAGACTGGGGTGCTGAAGAAGTGGTAAAGAGAGCAGAGGTTGGAGACGGGTGCAGAAGGATCGTTATAGAGAAAAGAGTTCGGAGACTGGGGTGCAGCAGGCCTGTTACGGAGAGCAGAGTTTGGAGAAGGGGTGCAGAAGTACTTTTACAGAGAGTAGAGCCCGAGGTGCAGAAGGACCATTGCAGAGAGCAGAGGTTGGAGACTGAGGTGCAGAGGGATTGTTACAGAGAGCAGACGTTGGAGACTTGGTCTCAGAGGGACTGCTGGAGAGAGCAGAGGCTGGACGTGGGGTGTAGCAGGACTGTTGCGGAGAGCACAGGTTTGAGATTTGGGTGAAGAAGGACTGTTGCAGAGAGTACAGGTTGAAGACTGTGTTGCAGTAGGACTGTTACAGAGGCAGAGGTTGGAGACTTTGGTGCAGAAGGACTTTTTTGGAGAGCAGATATTGGAGACTGGGTTGCAGAAGGACTGCTACAGAGAGCAGAGTTTGTAGACTGAGATGCAGAAGTACTGTTACAGAGAGCAGAGTTTGGAGATTGGGGTGCAGATGGACTGATACAGAAAGCGGATTTTGGAGACTCGTGTGCAGGAGAACTTGTGCAGAGAGCAGAGTTTGGAGAATGGGGTGCAAAAGGCTTGTTACAGAGAGCAGAGGTTGGAGACTAGGGTGCAGAAGGACTGTTACAGACAGCAGAGTTTGGAGACAGGGTTGCAGAAGGATCTTACAGAGAGCAGAGCTTAGAGACTGTGGTACAGCAGGACTGTTACAGAGAACAGAGATTGGAGACTGGGGTGCAGAATGATCGTTGCAGAGAACAGAGTTTTCAGACTGAGGTGCAGAAGGACTGTTGCAGAGAGCAGATATTGGAGATTGGGTTGCAGAAGGACTGTTGTAGAGTGCAGAGGATGGAGACTGGGGTGCAGAAGGATCATTGTAGCGAGCAGAGGTTTGAGACCAGCGTCCAAAAGGGATGTTACAGAGAACAGAGGTTGGAGAATGGGTGCAGAAGGACTGTTACAGAGGGCAGAATTTACAGACTGGGTTGCAGAAGGATCATAGAGAGAGCAGATATTGGAGACTGAGCTGCAGAAAGACTGTTACAGAGAGTAGAGGTTAGAGACTGAGGTGCAGAAGCACCATTGTAGAGAGCAGAGTTTGAGACTGAGGTGCAGAAGGATTGTTACAGAGAGCAGAGGATGGAGGCTGCGGTGCAGAAAGACTATTGCAGATAGCAGAGTTTGGAGACTGCGGTGTAGAAGGATTGTTGCAGATAAAGAGGTTTGAGACTTTGGTGCAGAAGGACTGATACAGAAAGCAGAGGTTTAAGACTGGGGAGCAAAAGAACCCTTACAGAGTGAAGATTTTGGAGACTGCACTACAGGAGGACCGTTACAGAGAGCAGATGTTGGAGACTGGGGTGCAGAAGAACTGTCGCAGAGAGCAGAGGATGGAGACTGAGGTGCAGAAGGAATGTTGCAGAGAGCAGAGGTTTGAGACAGGGGTGCAGAAGGACTGTTGTATAGAGAAGATATTGGATACTGGGGTGCACAGGGATCGTTGCAGAGAGCAGAGGTTGGAGACTGGGGTGCAGAAGGACTGTTGCAGAGACCAGACGTTAAAAACTGGTGTACAGAAAGATCGTTGCAAACAGCAGAGGTTTGAGACTGGGGTGCAGAAGGACTGTTACAGAGAGTAGAGTTTCAAAACTGAGGTGCAGAAGGATCGTTGCAGTGAGCAGAGGTTGGAGACTGGGGTGCAGTAGAACTCCTATAGAGAGCTGAGTTTTGAAACAAGGTTGCACAAGGATCTTACAGAGAGCAGAGTTGTAGACCGTTGTGCAGCAGGACTGTTACAGAGAGCAGAGGTTGGAGACTGGGGTGCAGAAGGATCGTTGTAGAGATTCACTTCTATTTATCAATTTACTTACTTACTTACTTACTTACTTACTGCAGTACTAGGGATTGAACCTAGTGGCACTCTACCATGAAGCTATATCCCCAGCCCATTCAATTATTTGGGGCGGGGGGCCTTGCAGAGATTCAAATTTATGATCCTACTGCCTTAGTCTTCCAAGTACCTGGAATTACAGGCAGGTACCACTCTTCCCCATCAAATACTTATTTTTAAAATTAGGCTATTTTTAAAAATTGTACTATAATTTGTACTCAAAGAATGCACAGATCTAAAGTGTAGAGGTTTATAATATTTTACATATATATAAACTACCAAAAATCAGGATATAAAACATTTCCATCACTTTAGAAAATTCCTTCATGCTTCAACTGATATCACCGCTGAGCTCCCCCCCCCAAAAAAAAAAAAAGACCACCATTATTGCTTAACCATTATAGCTGTTTTGCTAATTTTTGAATTTTATTTAAAGGAAAAATCCAGTATATATTTTGTATCTGGCTTCTCTCACCCAGAAAATTTTTTTTAGATTTGTCAATGTTATTAATGTTCCAGTATTTGTGTTTCGAAAGTAACTGAATTATTCCACTGAATGATAAACCGTGATTTGTCTTCTGTCCTTCTGTTGAAGGCATAATATTTGTTTGAGTTATTATAAATTTTTACACAAGAATTTTTGTGAACTGTGCATTAATTTCCTTGGAAATATGCTAGGAATGGGATTGTTTTGAATAGAATAACTACATATTTAACTAAATTAGAAATTACTAAATATTTTTTAAAAGTAAGTGTATAGACTTCAAATTTCACCTTGAGTATCTATCGAAATGGCTAGAAAGCATGTTGTTTTCATCATTATAATAACCTAAAAGAGCAGAAGAAAATGCTAATTAATGACTTTCCTTGACTTTATTAGGGATGAAGATTATAAGAAAAACAACTAACCAAAGTCTGGGGAGAGATAAGCAACCAAAATAATTTAGGCATTTTTTTAACTATGGGAGAACCCACTAGATACATAGGAGTTTATTTATAAAAAAAAAACTCAAATTAAAAATAGTTAATGGATTGCTAAAAAATAAGTATAGACTGGTTTAAGAGCATAAAGACCCAGAGGGCTATAGACATAATATGTTTGTATTTTTTCTTTTTCTCCATGGATTCCACCAAAGGCTCCCAGGGATATAGGGAAGTATTCTGAGAAAGTGTCTTTAACGGTATCATTTCTTGGATAGGTGGAGGGACAAAGAGCAGCAACAGCAGCCAAAACTCCTTTCAGACCCATTTCCTGATTTTTTGCATAGAACAAGAGCTGTAATCTTCAGGGGCAAAAGTAACAGAAACTGTTACATTAGGACACTCAAAGGAAACCCTTTGTAGCTATGGAAAGGAACAGGCCGAAATGTCTAACGTCGGGAGGAATAAAACTAAGCTCAGCCATATTGCTAGAAAGTGGGTCACTGTGAAGGCCATATTCCTGTGACTGAGTTTACAGTACCTAAGGCAGGGCTTCCTGGAAACATCAGAAAGCCCTTCTCTGTTTCCCACTAGTCCACTAACATGCATTGACTGAAAATAACAGTAGAATACAGCTGAGAATTCTTCAAGAAACAGATTATCTCTGGAGAACAGCGAAAATAGAATACACAAAAGCAAGCAGGGAACAATATTAACAAACTGAACTCAGCCATATAGAATAAGGATAACATTACAGTCAATTGAGATCAATCCCAGAATGCAAGGCTGGTTCAATATTAAAAATGTCATTCAACCGAATTTCCATAGTAACAGACTAAATAAGAAAAAAATTGATATATATATATATATATATATATATATATATATATATATATATATATATATATCATTTCAATAGATGGAGATAAAATAAGAAAATTCAATATCTATTTATGATAAAAACTATAACTAAATGAAACTAGAGGCAAAGTCCAGTGGTAGAGTGCATGCTTAGTATGCATAAGGCTCTGAATTCAAAACCCAGCACACATACACCAAAAAAAAAAACTACTAGAAAAAATGGATAGACATTTTCTAACTTGATAAAAGGCATTGAGTAAATGTAATGTGCCAGACACATAGCTTATATTATCTCAAAACTTTTTTCAGCAGTTATGAAATAGACATCATTAATATCCTAAGCAAGGAACAAACTGAGGAATAGAGATGAGCTGACTTTTTTACAAACAACATCTGGTAAACAACAGGTGGATTTCAATCCACATCTATCTGGACATAGAGCCTACTGTTTTACTATAATATTTTTCATTTAAGATTGAAAAAAAAAACAGGAATTTTAGTTCAAAACAATGGACCATGGATTAGCATGGGTAATATGATAGAAAATTAGTAATTGTATCAATCAATTTTTTTTCAGGAAATGTAATGTTTGGTGAGGTAAATCTTATAATAAAAAAGAAGAAAAATACCTAAGTATATATCATTTGTCAAAATTTCTTGTATCTTATAAAACTTAAAAAAATAAAAGTTTCTACTGAAAAAATATATCAATGTATTTAAAATCAGGTGAGTTATAATTTTACTTTTAAGAAATAATCAGAGATGATCACAGATACATATGAATGAAAGCTTCTATTCCAATATTTATGATAGTAAATGGAATGGAAGATTTCTATGTTCAATAAAAATGAAGATATTATCTTAATTTCATGTTAGGAAATTAAGATTACAAGGCAAACAACTATATAGAGTACAACAATATTGGGAAATTTTGCTTTGGATATTTTAAAGATAGATAGAAGTAAATTGGGATGAATATAAACAGAGCTTTGGTGTTGTTACCTGTTCTATTCTTCTGAATAACTTTCTGCATTTTCTTCATTTTTCCACAATGAAAACTTATTACCTGAAATAACAGACATACAAAAAAGAATTCATCACAGTGAAGCACAGTGTTAGGAGGGAGATACTGCAGATTCAATGAGACACAGGGGTTGATAGCTGGTTGTGTATTTTGACCAAGTCTCCATTTATTCTTACAAAAGAGCACCCATGCAAAAGTCTGTGAGAAGTTATGCTCTCTCTAAAGTCACTCCTATACGTCTCTTTCCAGAGTCCAGGCATCTCTGTATACAATATTATTTGCCATATTGCTGCAGATTAACAAGCCTGTTTGGGGTGCTCTCAGTCCATTCTCGTCATGGTCTCTTTTTCTCAGTTTTGTAGCTGTGATACCATTGGAAATGAGCAATCAATCATTTGTCACTGAATTCATCTTCTTGGGATTTTCCAACCACTCCAACCTACAGGGCTGGTTCTTTCTGCTCTTTCTGGTCATTTACCTGACCACTCTCCTGGGGAACATGCTCATAATAGTGGCCACGAGGATCAGTCCTGCTCTACACACTCCAATGTACTTTTTCCTCAGCAATTTGAGCTTCTTGGACGTCTGCTACACATCCACCACCCTCTCAGTACTGCTAGTGAACTTTTTTTGGGAGAAGAAGGCCATTTCTTATGAGGGCTGCCTTTCCCAGATCTTCTTCTTGGTGACAAGTGCTGGCACAGAAGGCGTCTTACTAGCTGTGTGGCCAGTATGACTGCTGTGTGGCCACCTGCGGTACTCATCAGTACCCAGCCATCATGAGTGTGAAGGTCTGTGTTGGCCTGGTGACTGGTTCCTGGCTGTGTGGGCTGGTGAATTTGGTCACACACACGGTGCTGGCCATCACACTCACTCTGTGTGGGCCCCAGCAGTTCAGCCACTTTCTCTGTGACACCCCATTGCTCCTGAAGCTCTCCTGCTCAGACACCTCTCTCAACGATTCTGCGATCCACGTGGTCAGTGCCACCATGGGCCTGAGCCCCTGCCTCTTCACTGCAGGCTTCTACGCACTCATCATGGTGGCCATCCTGGGGATTCCCTCTGCCCAGGGCAGGAGGAAGTCCTTCTCCACCTGTGCGTGCCCCCTCACTGTCGTGGTGGTCTTCTATGGAACAGCCAACTTCCACTATGACAGGCCCAGAGAAGGCTAGACATGGACACCCTGGTCTCTGTGCTCTTGTGTGTGGTGAGCCCACTGTTGAGCCCCGTCATTCACAGCCTGAGAAGCAACGAGGTCCAGAGTGCCCTGAGGAACCTGGCTGGAGGGTGTGCATTCCTTTGCATGATCAAAATCTAGAGCAATCTTCAAACTGGAGTATACAGTCATTTTAAAAAAGATGCCTCCCAGGGACTTGTAGGCACCTTGTTAGAGAGTCTGTATCTGGAGCTTCAACTCCAACTCCCGCTTTTAAAATCTCTGAGACACCTTTCTCTTCTCTCTTTTCACAAACACCCTTTTCCCACTTTCAGGTTCAAGTGTGTCGGACACCTTGTGTGGGTGTTCAGTACCATATCTGTCCTTCTGTGTTCTTCAAACACCAGAGGGACAGAAAGTACGAGAACCTCGTTTCCCACACTCCCCTGCCTGCAGGCCTCCATTTTAGGAGGTTCTGTCAAGATCAGCCAAACACTAGGCAGAGAGGAAGTAAGAAAAGGAAGAAAGCCGGTTCTTTTGGATCCCATAGCAGCAGCAGCAAACCAGCCCTGTAGAGGAAGAAACTAATCTTCTTGGTGTCAGGAGCTGTGTGTGCAGGATCCTAGACAGCTGTTCCTGAATGTGGGTCACAGTAGCGTGGAATGAGCGTCTCTTTCCAGGGAAGCTAGGGTTTCCATATATGGGGTGGGGTCACCTGTTCTATTTTTCTTTTTTTTTCCATATCTCCCAACCATTTTATAACTTTTTTCTGTGTCAACTTCCTCTACCCTAAGACATCAAGAGTCATTCTTCATGTCTACCTGACCATGGTGGCACTGACCGCAATAGTGGTTTACATCAGAGACGGTTCTTGATAACAGATCTGAGGAGGTAGGTTGGATGTCTGACCTGAGGGAATTGAATATGTTGATGATGTCACAGCCCATGGGAAAGGAGACCTGATAATTCCTGGTGTGCAATGACCCAACAGAGACTTTAAGTTATCGTGGCCAGAAATCAAATATCTATGCAAAACTGAGCTTTGGAATAACACCATCGACCTTCAGGGTGGGTATGAACATTACAACATGACTACAGACAGCTGTTACTGACTGGAGTGGGAGACTTACAGAAAGAAAATGATAGGTTCAAGCATTATATTCCTCCTTCAAGTCAGGTTCAGATCATCAGAAATATTTTCTCTTTAGAAACTGATAAAGGTTAATATCAGAATAAAACATTCAATTCTCCAAATTGCAGAAGTACAAAAAAAACTATAAATCCACAATTTCTCCAGGTCTCTCTTATGTCAATTTGGACATTAATGGGAAAATGATTGAGACCCTGTTAATTAGAACGGCAAAATACCAGTGGAATTAGACAAATCTCAGAGCCTTGAACCCTGAAATCTCCATTAACCCTCTTTGCTGTCAGAAGCAGCCCCTCCTTCCCGAGGAGACTAGCTTTTCCTAAATTGAAGACCCTATGGTGACTCTACCAGGGCAGTTGTCTTTTTTTTTTAAGAGAGAGTGAAAGGAGAGGAGAGGAGAGGAGAGGGGAGAGAGAGAGAGAGAGAGAGAGAGAGAGAGAGAGAGAGAGAGAGAGAGAGAGAGAGAATTTTTAATAATCATTTTCTACTTCTCTGCGGACACAACATCTTTGTTGGTATGTGGTGCTGAGGATCAAACCCAGGCCGTACGCGTGCCAGGCAAGCGCACTACTGCTTAAGCCACATCCCCAGCCCAATTGTCTTTAAGATGCTCATCCATCATCCCACATTGTCACCAGATTCTTAATTGGGGTCTGGTCCTAGAATGCCTCAGGTAAGAGTATAAAATATAGCCTAGGATAGTATAAGGGTCACACAGAAATAAAAGGTAAATATTTTACTGTATTTTGTTTATAGGAGCCTTAAGAATATATAAGAGAATTTGTTTGAGTCTTCTAGACCGAAAAAGTCAGGACATATTGCTGGATCATCTTGAATGCAGTCACAGGGACGTAATCACCAGAAATGTTAGGGCCAAGATTTTCCTGAGCCATGGGGAGTGGCTATTAGACTCTCTTTGGTTGATGGACTGAAATCTGGACTCAGTGTTTGCTTAAGTTCAATGACCATTATGATCCTGGAATAATGGAGAGGATGGTGATCAGAAATAAATAAGGTGTTGGATGGCGTGTTATGTGACCCCTTCCCTGGCCTCACAGCTGGATCTGGAGAAGGGCCTGGAGCACCAGCCTTCGCCAAGGCCTTGTGGACATGCGTTCAGAAGGCAGCACCAGATCCTTGTGAAACCCGCAGCCGCTGTCCTCGGCAGCCTGGAAAGACACTAACAGATGGCATCGTTGAAACGGGCTCCCTGATTTCAGTGAGAATAAGGGGACCCTGAAGTGGAAGAGGCAATGTGGTGAATCAGTGATCAGAACATTTGAATCTGTAGAGATTTTTGACAGTGGTAAATGATCGTGGTATTTATAGATGGGAAAAAATGGGCACCCTCCTAGAACAGTGCCTGTCCCATGTAATGTGAAACTCTTCTTTCACACTTCATTGGTGCATTGTAGTGGTCCATAATGGTGGGATTTCCTGACACATATTTGAACATGCACACAAAATAACTGTGAACTTTGGCCAATATCATTCCAGTATTTCCCTTTTCCTCACCTCCTCCCCTGGTGCCTTGACTCTACTGATCTTCCTTCAACTTTCATGATGAGACTCCCTTTCCAACTTTTTTTTCTTTTCCCCCTCTAGCTTTAACAGAGGAAAAACATACGGCCCTTAACTTTCTGAGTTGCTTAATTCCCTTAATGTTCTGAAGATCCATCAATCTTCTAGCATGACATAATTTCGTTCTTCTTTATGGCTGAATGAAATTCTAGTGTGCATATACCAGATGTTATTTATCCATTCGTCCACTGATGTCACCTCGGCTGGTTCATGAGCATGTATGTGTCATTATAGTATGATGACTTCGATCCGCTCTGATAAATACCAAGCAGAGGTAGAGCAGGGTCGCAGGGTGGTCCATGGCTACTCCTGAGGAGCCTCCATCCCGATTTCTGTGGTGGTAGTGCTTATTTACATGCCCACCAACAAGGTGAGAGTGCTCCTTTCTCTCCAATTTTCTCCTTGTCACCCTGGTTTCTGTTTGTATTCTTGGTGGTTGCCTTTGTCACTGAAGTGAG
The DNA here is from genome assembly GCF_052094955.1 of Ictidomys tridecemlineatus. Lineage (NCBI taxonomy): Eukaryota > Metazoa > Chordata > Mammalia > Rodentia > Sciuridae > Ictidomys > Ictidomys tridecemlineatus. The sequence continues at coordinate 74,966 of NW_027521229.1, forward strand.
ATGAAATCTCAGGGTAGTCTTGACTTGCAAGTATTTTCATATATTTGTTGGCCACTCACATATTTTCTTCTAAGACGTGTCTGTTTAGTTCATTTAGTTTCCCATTTGGTAATTGGGTTATTTGATAATTGGGTTATTTAATAATTGTGGGTTTGATGTTAAGTTTTTTGATTTCTTTATTAATATTCTGAATATTCATCTTCTTTTAGAAGAGCACCTCATAAAGATTTTCTCCCTTTCTGTATGTTCCCTCTTTATATTCTAATTGTCTCCTTTGCTGTGCAGAACCTTCTTAATTTGATGCCATCCTATTAGCTAACTTTTGGTATTATCTTCTGAGCTTTGGCATCCTATTGAGAAAGTCATTGCCTCTGCCTGTAGGTTGGAGTATTGACTTTGTTTTTTCCTAGAAACTGCATAATTTCTGGTCTAGTGCCTGGGCCTTTAATGCATTTTGAGTTGATTTTTTGCAGGGTAAGCGATAGTTCAGGTCTCATTCTTCTGCATTTGGAGAGGGGTGTAGAAGGACTGTTTCAGAGAGTAGATGTTAAAGACTGGGGTGTAGAAGAACTGTTGCAAAGAGCAGAAGTTGGAGATTGAGGTGCAGAAGGACTGTTACAGAAAGCAGATTTTGGAGACTGGGGTGCACAAGGATCGTTGCAGAGAGCAGAGTTTTCAGACTGAGGTGTAGAAGGACTGTTGCAGAGAGCAGATGTTGGAGACTGGAATTCAGAATGACTGTTGCAAAGAGCAGAGGTTGGAGACTGGGTTGCAGCAGGACCGTTGAAGAAAGCAGAGGTTGGAGACTTGGTTGGAGAAGAAATGTTACAGAGAGCAGAGTTTGGAAACTGGAGTGCAGAAGTACTTTACAGAGAACAACGGTTGGAGACTGGGGTGCAGAGGGAGTGTTAAGGAGAGGAGACGTTGGAGACTGGGATGCAGAAGGATCGTTGCAGAGTGCAGAGGTTGGAGACTGGGGTGCATAAGGACGGTTGCAGAAAACAGAAGTTGGAGACTGAGGTGCACAAAAACTGTTACAGAGAGCAGAGTTTGAAAAGTTAGGTGCAGAAGGATCGTTGAAGACAGCAGTAGTTGGAGACGAAGTTGCAGAAGAATCGTTGCAGAGAGCAGAGGTGGAGACTTGGCTGCAGAGGATTTTTACAGAGAGGAAAGGTGGGAGACTGGGGTGCAGAAGGACTGTTACAGAGAGAACAGCTTCAAGCCTGGGGTGCAGAAGGAATGTTGCAGAAAGCAGAGGTTGGAGACTGGGGTGCAGAAGGACTGTTGGAGAAAGCAGAGTTTAGAGACTGAGATGCAGAAATACTGTTACACAGAGAAGACGTTGGAGATTGGGGTGAAGAATTATGATACAGAAAGCTGAGGTGGGAGCCTGGGGTGCAGAAGGTCCGTTAAAGAGAGCATAGGTTGGAGACTGGCGTGCAGAAGGACTGTTTCAGAGAGCAGAGTTTTGAGACTGGGGTGCAGAATGCCTGCTACAGAGAGCAGAGGTTAGAGACTGGGATGCAGAAGAACTGTTATAGAGAGCAGACATTTGAGGCTGGGTAACAGAAGGACTGTTATAGAGAGCAGAGTTTTGAGGCTGGGTTGCAGAAGGATCTTACAGAGAGCAGAGGTTGGTAACTGAGATGCAGGATGACTGTTACAGAGAGCAGTGTTTGGAGACTGGAAATCAGAAGGATTGTGCAGAGAATAGAGGTTTCAGCCTGAGGTGCAGCAGGACTGTTACAGAGAGCAGAAGATGGAGACTGAGGTGCAGAAGGACGGTTACAGAGAGCAGAGTTTGGTGACTGAGGTGCAGAAGGACTGTTACAGAAACACAGGTTGGAAATTGGGGTGCACAGAGACCGTTACAGAGAGCAGAGGTTGGAGACTGCAGTATACAAGGAATGTAACAAAGAGCAGAGTTTGGAGAATATGGTGCAGAAGGACTGTTAAAAAGAGCAGATGTTGGAGACTGGGGTGCAGAAAGACTGTTACACAGAGCAGAGGTTGAAGACTGGGGTGTAGAAGGACTGTTGCAGAGAGAAGAGGTTGGAGACTTGGGTGCAGAAGGACTGTTGCAGAGAGCAGAATTTGGAGACTGAGTTGCAGAAGGACTATTACAGAGAGAAGAGTTTGGAGACTGGGGTGCAGAAGGACTGTTGCAGATAGCAGAGATTGGAAACTGTGGTGAAGAAGGACTGTTTCAGGGAGCAGGTGTTGGAGACATGGGTGCAGAAGGACTTTTGCAGAGAGTAGAATTTGGAGACTTAGGTGCAGAAGAGTGTTTCAGGTAGCAGACGTTGAAGACTGGAGTGCAGAAGGACTGATACAGAAAGCAGAGTTTGAAGATATGGGTGCAGAAGGACCGTTACAGAGAGCAGAGTTTGAATACTGCAGTACAGAATGACTGTTACAGAGAGCAGAGGTTAAAAACTGGGGTGAAGAAAGATTGTTGCAGAGAGCAGAATTTGCGGAGTGAGGTGCATACGGACTGTCACAGAGAGCAGAGTTTGGAGACTGTGGTGCAGAAGCACTGATACAGAAAGTAGAGTTTGTAGACTAGGGTGAAGAAGGATTTTTACAGATAACAGTGGTTGAAGACTGCGGTACAGAAGAACTGTTGTTGAGAATAAGGTTGGAGACTGGGATGCAGAGGGACAATTGCAGAGAGAAGAGATTGCAGACTGGGGTGCAGAAGGAATGTTACAGAGAGCAGAATTTGGAAACTGGCGTACAGAAGAATCTTCCAGAGAGCAGATGTTGGAGACTGGGTTGTAGAGAGACTGTTGCAGAGCAGACGTAGGAGACTGGGGTGCAGAAGGATCATTGCAGAGAGCAGATTATGGAGACTGGGGAATAAAAGGACTGTTTCAGAGAGCAGAGTTTGGAGACTGGGGTCTAGAAGGACTTTTTCAGAAATCAGTTGTTTAAGAATGAGGTGCAGAAGGACTGTTTCAGAGAGCAGAGTTTGGAAACAGGGGTGCACAAGGACTGATACAGAGAGCAGAGATTGGAGACTGAGGTGCAGAAGGAATGTTACAGAGAGCAGAGGTTGGAGACTTGCGTGCAGAAAAATCTTACACAGAGCAGTGATGGGATACTGGGGTGCAGAAGGCCTGTTACAGAGAGCAGAGATTGGGGACTGGGGTGCAGAAGGAGTGTTTAAGTGAGCAGAGATTGGTGACTGGGGTGCAGAAGGAGTGTTTAAGTGAGCAGAGTTTACAGACTGGGTTTAAAAGGGTCTTACAGAAAGCAGAGGTTGGAGACTGATGTACAGAAAGACTGTTACAGAGAGCAGAATTTGGAGACTGGGGTGCAGAAGGATTGTTGCAGAGGGCAGACTTTTCAGACTGAGGTACAGAAGGTCTGTTGCAGAGAGCAGATGTTTGAGACTGGGTGCACACGGACTGTTGCAGTGAGCATAGGTTTGAGACAGGGTGCAGATGGATTGTTACAGAGAGCAGAGGTTGGAGACTGGGATCCAGAATTACAGATACAAAGAGCAGAGTTTGGAGACTTGGGTGAAGAAAGCTTGTTAAAGAGAGCAGAGCTTTGAGACTGGGGTGCACGAGGACTGTTACAGAGAGCAGAGTTTAAAGATTGGGTTGCAGAAGGATCTTACAGAGAGCAGAGGTTAGAGACTGAGGTGCAGAAGCACTGTTACAAAGAGTAGAGTTTGGAGACTGAGTTGCAGAAGGATCGTAGCAGAGAGCATAGCTTGAAGACTGGGGTGCAGAAGGACTGTTGCAGAGAGCAGAGGTTTTAGACTGGGGTGTACAAGGACTGTTGCAGTTAGGAGAGGTAGGAGATTGGGATCCAGAAGGACCCTTAGAGAGAGCAGTGGTTGGAGACTGCAGTACAGAAGGACTGTTATAGAGAGCAGAGTTTGGAGACTGGGATGGAAAAGAACTGTTGCAGAGAGCAGATGTTGGAGACTATGGTGCAGAAGGACTGATGCAGAGAACAGAGGTTAGAGACTAGGGTGTACAAGGACTGTTGCAGTTAGGAGAGTTAGGAGATTGGGATCCAGAAGGACCCTTGGAGAGAGCAGTGGTTGGAGACTGCAGTACAGAAGGACTGTTATAGAGAGCACAGGTTGGAGACTGGGATGGAAAAGAACTGTTGCAGAGAGTAGATGTTGGAGACTACGGTGCAGAAGGACTGATGCAGAGAACAGAGGTTAGAGACTGGGGTGCAGAAGGACCGTTGAAGAGAGCAGAGGTTGGAGACTGTGGTGCAGAATAATCTTACAGGGAGCAGAGGTTGGAGTCTGAGATGCAGGAGGACTTTGATAGAGAGCAGAGTTTGAAGACTGGGATGCAGAAAGATTATTGCAGAGAGAAGAGGTTGGACACTGGGGTGCAGAAAGACTCTTGCAGAGAGCAGAGTTTGGAGACTGAGATGCAGAAGGACTGTTACTGAGAGCAGATTTTGGAGACTGTTGTCCAGGACTGATACAGAAAACAGATGTTGGAGACTGGGGTGCAGAATGATTCTTGCAGACAGCAGAGGTTGGAGACTGGGTTGCAGAAAGACTGTTGCATAGAGCAGAGTTTGGAGACTGTGGTTCAGAAAAACTGATACAGAAAGCAGAGTGTGGAGACTGGGGTGCAGAAGGACCATTACAGAGAAGAGAGGTTGGAGACTGCGGTACAGAAGGACTGTTACAGAGAGCAGAGTTTGGAGACTGCGTTGCAGAAAAACTGTTGCAGAGAACACAGGTTGGAGACTGGGGTTCATAATGACTGTGGCAGAGAGCAGAGGTTGGAGACTTGTGTGCATACGGACTGTTCCAGAGAGTAGATGTTGGAGATTGAGGTGCAGAAAGCCTGTTACATAGAGCAGAGTTTGGGGAAGCGGTGCAGAAGGACTGTTACAGAGAGCAGAGTTTGGAGATGGGTTTGCAAAAGGATCTTACAGAGAGTAGAGTTTGGAGACTGAGATGCAGAATAACTGTTACAGAGAGTTGAGTTTGAAGACTGACCTGCAGAAGGATAATTGCAGAGAGCAGAGGTTGAAGACTGAGGTGCAGAAGGACTGTTAAAGAGAGCAGAGGTTGGAAACTGAGGTGCAGAAGGACTGATACAGAATGCAGAGTTTTGAGACTGGGTTGCAGAAGGACCATTACAGAGAGCAGAGGTTGGCTACTGAGGTGCCAATAGAACGTTGAAGAGAGCAGAGGTTGGAGACTAGGGTGCAGAAGGATCTTACAGAGAGCAGAGGTTGGAGACTGGGATGCAGAAGGACTGTTGTAAAGAGCAGACGTTTGAGACTGGGGTGCAGAAGGATTGTTGCAGAGAGCAGTGGTTGGAGACTGGGTTGCAAAAGGACTGTTGCAGAGAGCAAGGATAGAGACTGAGGTTCAGAAGGACTCTTACAGAGAGCAGAGGTTGTAGACTGGGGTGCAGGACTGATACAGAAAGCAGAGGTTGAAGACTGGGGTGCAGAAGGACCGTTACAGAGAGCACAGATTGGAGACTGGGGTACAAAAGGACTTTTACAGAGAGCAGAGATTGGAGACTGGGGAGCAGAAAGACTGTTGCAAGAACAGAGGTTTAAGACAGGGTTGCAGAAGGACCATTGCAGAGAGCAGAGGTTGGAGACTGAGGTGCAGAAGGATTGTAACAGAGAGCAGAGTTTGGAGACTGCGGTGCAGAAGAACTGTTATAGAGAATAGAGTTTTAAGACTGGGGTACAGAAGCATATTACAGCGAGCAGAGGTTGGAGACTGGGGTTAAGAAGGACCGCTGCAGAGAGCAGAATTTGGAGACTGGGGTGTAGAAGGATTGTTACAGAGAACAGAGGTTGGATACTTGGGTGCAGAAGGACTTGTGCATAGAGCAGAAGTTGAAGATTTGGGTGCAAAAGGAACTGTTGCAGAGAGCAGAGGTTGGAGACTGAGATGCAGAAGGACTGTTATAGAGAGCAAAGGATTGAGACAGAAGTGCAGAAGAAATGATTCAAGAAGCAGAGGTTGAATACTGGGGTACAGGAGGACCATTAGAGAGAGTAGATTTTGGAGTCTTCAGTACAGAAGACTCTTACAAAGAGCAGAGGTTGGAGACTGGGGTGCAGAAGAACTGTTGCAGAGTAGATGATGATGACTGGGGTCCAGAACAACTGTAGCTGAGAGCAGACATTAGAGACTAAGGTGCAGAAGAACAATTACACAGAGTAGAGGTTGGAGACTGGAGTGCAGAAGGATTGATACAGAAAGCAGAGTTTGGAGATTCGGGTGCAGAAGTATCCTTACAGAGAGCAGAGTTTCGAGAATGCAGTACAGAAGGACTCTTACAGAGAGCAGAGTTTGGAAACTTGGGTGGAGAATGACTGTTGCAGATAGCAGATGTTGGAGACTGGGATGCAGAAGGAATGTTGCAGAGAGCAGAGAATGGAGACTGGGGTGCACAAGGACTGTTGCAGAGAGCAGAGGTTGCAGACTGAGTTGCAGAAGGACTCTTATAGATGGCAGAGTTTGGAGACTGTGGTGCACAACGACTGATACAGAAAGCAGAGGTTAGATACTGGTGTGCATAAGGACCCTTAGAGAGAACAGAGGTTGGAGACTGCGGTACCGAGAAAAGAGGTTGGAGACTGGGGTGCAGATGGATTATTGCAGAGACCAGAGTTTTCAGACTGAGGTATAGAAGTACTGTTGCAGAGAGCAGTTTTGGAGACTGGGGTTCACAAAGACTGTTGCAGCGAGCAGAGGTTTGAGACTGGGGTGCCAAAGGATCTTTGCAGAGAGAAGAGGTTGGACACTGAGGTGCAGAAGGATCGTTGCGGAGAGCAGAGGTTCGAGACTGGGGTGCAGAAGGATCATTACAGAGAGCAGATTTTGGAGACTGGGGTGCAGAAAGAATGTTGCAGTGAGTAAAGGTTGGAGACGTGGGTGCATAAGGACTGTTGCAGAAAGCAGAGGTTGGAGACTGGGGTGCAGAAAGACTTATAGAGAAAGCAGATGTTGGAGACTGGGGTGCAGAAGGACCGTAACAGAGAACAGAGGTTGGAGAATCCGTTACAGAAGGACTGTTACAAAGATCATAGGTTAAAAACTAGGGTGCAGAAGACTGTTGCAAAAAACAGAGGTTAGAGACTGGGGTGCAGAAGGACCGTTGCAGAGAGCAGAGGTTGGAGACTGAGGTGCAGAATTATTGTTACAGAGAACAGAGTTTGAAGACTGGGTTGCAGAAGAACTGTTATAGTGAGCAGCGGTTGGAGACTGGTGTGCAGAAGGATCTTGCAGAGAGCAGAGGTTGGAGACTGGGCTGCAGAAGGATTGTTACAGAGAGCAGAGGATGGAGACTGAGGTGCGCAAGGACTGTTGCAGAGAGCAGAGGTTGCAGACCGAGTTGCAGAAGGACTCTTACAGACGGCAGAGTTTAGAGACTGTGGTGCAAAACGACTGATACAGAAAGCAGAGGTTGGATACTGGGGTGCACATGGACCCTTACAGAGAACAGAAGTTGGAGACTGCGGTACAAAAGGACTGGTCCCGAGAGAAAAGGTTGGAGACTGGGGTGCAGAAGAACTGATGTAGAAAACAGAGGTTGGAGACTGGGGTGCAGACGGATCATTGGGTCGAGCAGTGTATGGAGACTGGGGTATAGAAGGACTGCTGCAGAGAGCAGAGGTTGAAGACTGGAGTGTAGAAGGACTGTTGCAGAGAGCAGACGTTGGAGACTGTGGTGGAGAAGGGTCCTTTGGGCAAGCAGAGTATTGAGACTGGGGTGTAGAAGGACTGTTACAGAGAGCAGATGTTGGAGACTGGGTTGTCGAAGGACTGTTTCAGAGAGCAGATGTTTGAGACTTGGGCGCAGAAGGACTGTTGCATAGAGCAGAGATTGAAGACTGAGGTACAGAAGAACTGTTACAGAGAGTAGAGGTTGGAGACTGGGGTGCAGATGGATTATTGCAGAGAGCAGAGTTTTCAGACTGAGGTACAGAAGAACTGTTGCAGAGAGCAGATGTTGGAGACTGGGATTCACAAAGACTGTTGCAGCGAGCAGAGGTTTGAGACTGGGGTGCCAAATAATCTTTGCAGAGAGAAGAGGTTGGACACTGAGGTGCAGAAGGATCGTTGTGGAGAGCAGAGTTTTGAGACTGGGGTGCAGAAGGATCATTACAGAGAGCAGATTTTGGAGACTGGGGTGCAGAAGGAATGTTGCAGTGAGCAGAGTTTGGAGACTTGGGTGCAGAAGGACTGTTGCAGAGAGCAGAGGTTAAAGACTGGTGTGCAGAAAGACAGTTACAGATAGCAGACGTTGGAGACTGGGGTGCAGATGGACTGATAGAGAGAGCAGAGGTTGGAGACTGGAGTGCAGAAGGCCTGTTACAGAGAGCACAATTTAGAGAGTGGGGTGTTAAAGGACTGTTACAGCGAGCAGAGTTTGGATACTGGGTTGCAGAAGGATCTTACAGAGAGCAGAGGTTGGAGACAGAGGTGCAGAAGGACTGATGCAGAGAGCAGAGGTTTTAGACTGGGATGTACAAGCACTGTTGCAGACAGTAGAGGTTGGAGATTGGAGTCCAGAAGAACTGTAGCAGAGAGCAGAGTTTGGAGACTAAGGTGCAGAAGGACAGTTACAAAGAGCAGAGATTAGAGACTGGATTGCAGAAGGACTGACACGGAAAGCAGAGTCTGGAGACTCTGGTGCAGAAGTATCCTTACAGAGATTGAAGACTGAGTTGCAGAAGGACGGTTACAGAGGGCAGAGTTTGGAGACTGTGGTTCAAAACGACTGATACAGAAAGCAGAGGTTGGATACTGGGGTGAATAAGGACCCTTACAGAGAACAGAGGTTGGAGACTGTGGTACAGAAAGACTGTTACAAAGAGCAGAGGTTGGAGTCTGGTTTGCAGAAGAACCGATGTAGAGAACAGAGTTTGGAGATTGGGGTGCAGAAGGACCGTTGGGGAGATCAGAATATGGAGACTTGGGTGTATAAGGACTGTTGAAGAGAGCAGTGATTGGAGAGTGAGTTACAAAAGGACTGTTACAGAGAGCAGAGTTTTTAGACTGGGGTAAAGATGGATTATGGCAGAGAGCAGAGTTTTCAGACTGAGGTACAGAAGAACTGTTGCAGGAAGCAAATGTTGGAGACTGGGGTTCACAAGGACTATTGCAGCTAGCAGAAGTTTCAGACTTGAATGCAGAAGGCCTTTTACAGAGAGCAGAGGTTGGAGACTGGGTTGCAGAAGGACTGTTACAGAGAGCAGAGTTTGCAGACTGGGTTTCAGAAGGGTCTTACAAAGAGCCGAGTTAGGAGACAGACGTTCAGAAAGACTGTTACAGAGAGCAGAGGATGGAGACTGGGGTGCAGAGGGATTGTTGCAGAGAGCAGCTTTTTTATACTGAGGTACAGAAGAATTGTTGCAGAAAGCAGATGTTGGAGACTGGGGTGCAGAAGGATCGTTGCTGAGAGCATAGGTTGGAGACTAGGTTGCTAATGGACTGATACAGAGAGCAGAGGTTGGACACTGTGGTGCAGAAGGCCTGTTACAGAGCAGATTTTGGAGACTGGGGTGCAGAAGAATCTTACAGAGAGCAGAGTTTTGAGACTGAGGAGCAGAAGCACTGTTACAGAGAGTAGAGGTTGGAGACTGAGGTGCAGAAGGACCCTTACAAAGAGCAGAGGTTAGAGACTGAGGTGCAGAAGGATTGTTACAGAGAGAAGAGGTTGGAGACTGGGGTGCTTAAAAACTTTTGCTGAGAGCAGAGGTTTTAGACTTGGGTGTAGTAGGACTGTTGCAGAGAGTAGATGTTGGAGATTGGGGTCCAGAAGGACTGTTAAGGAGAGCACAGTTTGGAGACTGGGGTGGAGAAAAACTGTTGCAGAGAGCAGATGGTGGAGACTGGGGTTTAAAAGGAAAGTTGCAGAGAGCAGAGGATGGAGACTGGGGTGCATAAGTATTCTTGGCGTGAGAAGAGTATGGAGAATGGGGTGTAGAAAGACTGTTACAGAGACCCGAGTTTGGAGACTAGGGTTTAGAAGGAGTTTTTCTGAGAGCAGACGTTGGAGACTTGGGTGGGGAAGTATTGTTGCATAGAACAGAGGATGGAGACTCAGATGCAGAAGACTGTTACAGAAAGCAGATTTTGAAGACTGGGGTGCAGAAGGACTGTTACAGAGAGCAGACTTTGGAGACTGGGGTGCAGAAGGATCATTACAGAGAGCAGAGTTTGGAGACTGGGTTTCAGAAGGATTGTTAGAGAGAGCAGAGGTTGGAGACTGTGGTGCAGAAGGACTTTTACTGAGAGCACAGATTGGAGACTGAGGTGCAGAGAAACTGTTGCAGAGAGCAAAGTTAGCAGACTGGGGTGCAGAAGGAGTGTTGCAGAGAGCAGATGTTGGAGACTGGGGTACAGAAGAGTGTTACAGAGAGCAGAGTTTGGAGACAAGTGTGCAGAAAGATCTTACAGGGAGCATAGGTTAAAGACTGGGGTGCAGAAAGACTGTTGCTGATTGAAGAGGTTGGAGACTGGGGTGGAGAAGGATCATTGAAGAGAGAAGAGTTTGGAGACTGGGGGCAAAAGGCCTGTTACATACAGCAGAGGTTGGAGTCTGGGCCATTTACAGAGAGCAGTTCTTGGAGACTGGGGTGCAGAAGGACAGTTACAGAGATCATAGTTTGGAGACTGGGTTGCAAAAGAATCTTACTGAGAGCAGAGGTTGGGGACTGAGGTGCAGAAGGATCGTTGGAGAGAGCAGTGTTTAGAGAATGCAGTGTAGAAGGACTGATACAGAAAGCAGAGTTTTAAGACTGGGGTGCAGAAGGACCCTTACAGAGAACAGATTTTGGAGACTGAAAGACTCTTACACAGAGTAGACGTTTGAGACTGGGGTGCAGAATGACTGTTGTAGAGAACAGAGGTTGGAGACTGGTTTACAGAAAAACCATTGCAAAAAGTTGAGGTTGGAGACTGGGTTTCAGAAGGGTCAGAGAGAAGAGTTTTGAAACTGAGGTGCAGAAGAACTGTGGCAGAGAGAAAAGGTTGGAGATTGGGGCGCTGAAGGACTGTAGCAGAGATTAGAGGTTGAAGTATGAGATGCAGAAAGACTATTACAGAGAGATCAGGTTGGAGACTGGAGTGCAGAAAAACTGATACAGAAAGCAGAGTTTGGAGACTGGGGTGCAGAAGTTCCCTTACAGAGAGCAGAGGTTGGAGACTGGGGTGGAGAAGGACTGTTGCAGAGAGGAGAGGATGGAGACTGGGGTGCAGAAGAAATCTTGCAGAGAGGAGAGGATGGAGACTGGGGTGCAGAAGAAATCTTGCAGAGAGCAGAGACTGGTTGCAGAAGGACTGTTTCAGAGATAAGAGGTTGCAGAGTGAGGTGCAGAATGACGGTTACAGAGAGCAGAGTTTGGAGACTGTGGTGCGCAAAGACTGATATAGAAAGTAAAGGTAGGAGACTGGGTTGCAATAGGACCCTTACAGAGAACAGAGGTTGGAGACTGCAGTACAGAAGGACTGTTGTAGAGAACAAGTTTGGAGACTGGGGTTAAGAGGTACCAATGCATAGAGCAGAGGTTGGAGACTGGGGTGCATAAAGAATGTTACAGAGAGGACAAGTTGGAAACTGAGGTGTAGAAGGAGTGTTACAGAGAGCAGAGTTTGGAGACTGAGGTGGAGAAGGACTGTTACAGAAAAAAGAGGTTGGAAATTGGGGTGTAGAAGGACCCTTACAGAGAGCAGAATTTGGAGACTTCCATATAGAAGGACTGTTACACAGAGCAGATCTCGGAGACTGCGGAGCAGCAGGACTGTTGCAGAGAACAGAAGTTGGAGACTGGGGTGGAGAAGGAATGTTACAGAGAGCAGAGTTTGGAAACTGGAGTGCAGAAGGATCTTACAGAGAGCAGAGTCTGGAGACTGTGGTGCAGAAGGACTGTTGCACAGAGCAGAAGTTGGAGACTGGGGTCCTGAAGGATCTTTGCAGAGAGCAGATTTTAGAGACTGAGGTGCAGATGGACTGTTACAGAGAGAAGACTTTGGAGACTGAGGTGCAGAAGGACAGTTACAGAGAGCAGAGTTTGGAGACTGGTATGCAGAAGGATTGTTGCAGAGAGCAGAGGTTGGAGACTGGGGTTCAGATGGATCTTACAGAAAGCAGAGTTTGAAGACTGGGGTGCAAAAGGAATGTTGCAGAGAGCAGATGTTGGAGACTGGGATGGAGAAGAATTGTTGCAGAGAGAAGAGGTTGGAGACTGGAGTGCATAAGGATCTTACAGAGAGCAGAGCTTCGTGACTAGGGTGCAGAAGGACTGTTGCTGAGAGCAGAGGTTGGAGACTGGGGTGGAGAAAAATCATTGCAGAGAAGAGGTTGGAGACTGGGGTTCTTAAGGCCTGTTACAGAGAGCAGATTCGAGACTGGGTTGCAAAAATTCTGTTATAGAGAGCAGAGGTTGGAAACTATTCTGCAGAAGGACTGTTACAGAGAGCAGAGGTTGGAGACTCAGGTGCAAGTGGACTGTTACAGAGAGCAGTGGTCGGAGACTGGGGTGTAGAAGGATCGTGGAGAGCAGAGGTTTCAGACTGAGGTGCAGAAGGACTGTTACAGAAAGCAGAGGTTGTAAATTGGGGTGCAGAAGGACCGTTACAGAGAGCAGAGGTTGGAGACTACGATATAGAAGGACTGTTACAGAGAGCAGAGGTGGGAGACTTGGGTTCAGAAGGACTGTTACAGAAAGCACAGGTTGGAGACTGAGGTGAAGAAGGATAGACACAGAGAGCAGAGGTTGGAGACTGGGGTTCAGAAGGACTGATACAGAAAGCAGAGTTTGGAGACTGGGGTGCAGAAGGACCTTTACAAATGCAGAGTTTGGTGAATGCGGTACAGAAGGACTGTTACAGAGAGCAGATATTGGAGACTGGGGAGCCGAAGGACTGTTGCAGAGGACAGAGTTTGGAGACTGGGGTGCCACAGGACCTTTGCAGAAAGCCTAGGTTGTCGACTAGGCTAGAGAAGGAATGTTAGAAAGAGCAGAGTTTTTAAACTTGAGTGCAGAAAGATCTTACAGAGAGCAGAGGTTGGAGACTGTGGTGCAGAAGGACTGTTGCAGAGAGCAGACGTTGGAGACTGGGGTCCAGAAAGATCGTTGCAGAGAGCAGAGTTTGCAGACTGCGAGGCAGAAGGCTGTTGCAGAGAGCAAAGGTTGGAGACTGAGGTGCAGAATTACTTTTACAGAGAGCAGATGTCGGAGACAGGGGTTCAGATGGATCTTAGAGAGAGCAGATGTCAGAGACTGAGGTGCAGAAGGATTTTAACAGACAGAAGAGGTAGGAGACTGGGGTGGAGGAGGTTTGTTTCAGACAGCAGAGTTTTCAGACTGTGGTGCAGAAGGACTGTTGTAGAGGCGGGATATTGGAGACTGGGGTGTAGAAGGACTGTTGCAGAGAGCAGAGTTTGGAGACTGGGGTTAAGAATGATCGTTGCAGAAAGAAGAGATTGAAGACTGGTGTGCAGAAAGAATGTTAAAGAGAGCAGAGTTGAGAGACTGGGTTGGCAATTGATCTCACAGAGAGCAGAGGTTGGAAACTTAAGTGAAAAAGTACTGTTACAGAGATTATAGGTTGTAGACTGAGGTGCAGAAGGACCGTTGCAGAGAACAGAGTTTGCAGACTCAGCTGCAGAAAGATTTTTACAGAGAGCAGAGTTTGGAGACTGGGGTGCAGAAGGACTGTTGCAGAGAGCAGAGGTTGAGGACTGAAGTGCAGAAGAACTTTTTCAGAGAGCAGAGGTTGGAGACTGGTGTGCAGAAGCCCTGATACAGAAAGCAGAGACTCTAGTATTGGGTGCAGAAAGAACGTTACAGAGAGTAGAGGTTGGAGAATGCAGTAAAGAAGGACTGTTGCAGAGAGCAGAATTTAGTGACTGGGGTGCAGAAGGACTGTTGCAGAGAGCAGAGGTTGGAGACTGAGGTGCAGAAGTCCTGTTACATAGAACAGAGTTTGGAGACTGGGGTGCAGAAGGATCGTTTCAAATAGCAGATCTTGGAGACAGGGGTGCAGAATGATCTTACAGGGTGCAGAAGTTCGAGACTGGGTTGCAGAAGTATTTTACAGAGAGCAGAGATAGGAGAATGAGGTGCTGTAGGACTGTATTAGAGAGCAGTGGTTGGAGACTGGGGTCCAGAAGGACTGTTGCAGAGAGAAGAGTTTGGAGCATTAGATTCAGGACTGTTGCAGAGAGAAGAGGTTGGATACTGGGGTGAAGATTGATCTTATAGAGAGAAGAATTTGGAGACTGAGATGCAGAAGGACTGTTGCGGAGATCAGAGGTAGTATACTGGGGTGCAGTAGGATCATTGCAGAGAGCAGAGGTTGAAGACTGGGGTGCAGTAGGATCGTTGCACAGTGCATATTTTGGAGACTGGAGTGCAGAAGGCCTGCTACAGAGGGAAAAGTTTGGAGACTGGCATGCAGAAGGCCTGTTATAGAGAGGAGAGTTTGGAGACTGTGGTGCAGAAGGACTGTTATAGAGAGCAGAGTTTAAAGACTGGGTTGCTGAAGAATCTTACAAAGAGCAAAGTTTGGAGACTAGGTGCAGGTGGATTGTTACAGAGAGCAGTGTTTGGAGAATTGGGTGCAGAAGGATTGTGCAGAGAGCAGAGGTATCAGACTGAGGTGCAGAAGAACTGTTAAAGAGAGCAGAGGTTAGAGACTGAGGTGTAGAAGGACTGTTATAGAGAGCAGAGTTTGGAGACTGAGGTACAGAAGGACTGTTACAGAAAGAAGTGGTTGGAAATTGGGGTGCAGAAGGACCGTAACAAAGACCAGAGTTTGGAGACTGTGGTATAGAAAAACTGTAACAGAGAGCAGAGGTTGCAGAATGAGTTGCAGAATAATAGATACAGAGAGCAGAAGTTTGAGACTGGGTTTTAGAAGGATGTACAGAGAGCAGAGGTTGAAGAGTGAAGTGCAGAAGGACTGTTACAGAGAGTAGAGGTTGGAGACAGAGGTGCAGAAGGACCGTTGCAGAGATCAGAGGTTGGAGACTGGAATGCAGTAGGATCATTGCAGAGAGCATAGGTTGAAGTTTGGGATGCAGAAGGATCGTTGCAGAGAGCAGAGTTTGGAGACTGGGGTGCAGAAGGCCTGCTACAGAGAGCAGAGTTTTGAGACTGGCGTGCAGAAGGCCTGTTACAGAGAGGAGAGGTTGGAGACTGGGGTGCAGAAGGACTGTTATAGACAGCAGAGTTTGGAGACTGGGTTGCTGAAGGATCTTACAGAGAGCAGACGTTAGAGACTGATGTGCAGGTGTACTGTTATGGAGAGCAGTGGTTGGAGACTGGGGTGCAGAAGGATGATGCAGAGAGAAGAGGTTTCAGTCTAAGGTACAGAAGGACTGTTACAGAGAGCAGAGATTGGAGACTGAGATGTAGAAGGACTGTTACAGAGAGCAGAGTTTGGAGACTGAGGTGTAGAAGGACTGTTACAGGAAGCAGAGGTTGGGAATTGGCGTGCAGAAGGACCGTTAAAGAGAGCAGAGTTTGGAGACTGCAGTTTAGGATTATTACCGAGAGTAGAGGTTGGAGACTGGGATGCAGAAGGACTCCTACAGAGAGCACAAGTTGGAGACTGAGGTGCATAAGGATGGATACAGAGAACAGAGTTTGGATACTGGGGTTCAGACAGGCTGATACAGAAAGCAGGTTTTGAAGACAGGGGTGTAAAAGAACCAAAACAGAGAGCAGAGGGTGGACACTGAGGTACAGAAGGACTGTTACAAAGAGCAGATCTCGTAGACTAAGGAGCAGAAAGACTGTTGCAGAGAGAATAGGTTGGAGAATGGGGTGCAGAAGGACTGTTACACAGAGCAGAATTTGGAGTCTGGGGTGCAGAAGGACTGTTACAGAGAGCAGAGTTTGGACACTGTGGTGCAGAAGGATTGTTACTGAGAGCAGAGTTTGAAGACTGGGTTCAGATTGATCTTACTGAGAAAAGAGTTTGAAGACTGGGGTGCAAAAGGACTGTTACACAGAGCAGAGGTTAGAGACTGGGTTGCAGAAGTCCTGTTACAGAGAGCAGAGGTTGAAGATTGTTTTGCAGAAGGACTGTTACAGAGTGCAGAGTTTAAAGACTGGGTTGCAGAAGGATCAAACAGAGGGCAGAGTTGGGAGACTGAGGTGCAGAAGAACTGTTACAGAGAGGAGAGGTAGGAGAATGGGGTGCAGAAGGGTCGTTGCAGAGAGCAGAGTTTTCAGACTGAGGTGCAGAATGACTGTTACAGAGAGCAGATGTTAGAGACTGGCGTGCAGAAGGACTGTTGCAGAGAGCAGATGTTGGTAACTAGGGTCCAGAAAGACTGTTTAAGAAGGCAGAGGTTGGAGACTGGGGTGCAGAAGAACTGTTGCAGAGAGCAGAATTTGGAGACTCGGGTGCAGAATGACAGTTTCAGAGAGCAGAGGTTAAATACAGGGGTGCCTAAGGATCTTACAGAAAGCAGAATTTAGAGACTGAGTTGCAGAAGGACTGTTGCAGAGATCAGAGGTTGGAGACTGAGGTGCAGAAGGACTCTTACAGAGAGCAGAGTTTGGAAACTGGGGTATAGAAGGACTGATACAGAAAGCAGAGATTGGAGTCTGGGGTGCAGAAAGACCGTTACAGAGAGCAGAGGTTGGATACTGCAGTACAGTAGGACTGTTACAGAGAGCAGTGGTTGAAGACTGGGGTGCATAAGTATTGTAGCAGAGAGCAGATATTGGTAACTAGGGTGCAGAAGGATTGTTGCAGAGAGCAGAGTTTGGAGACTGGGGTGCAGAATGACTCTTGAAGAGAGCAGTGGTTGGAAACTGGGGTGCAGAAGGACTGTTACAGAGAGCAGAGTTTGGAGACAGTGGTGCAGAAAGATCTTACAGAGAGCAGAATTTGGAGACTGAGGTGCAGAAGGACTGTTGCAGAGATCAGAGGTTGGAGACTGGGGTGCAGTAGGATCATTGCAGAGAGCAAAGGTTGTAGACTAGGGTTCAGAAGGATCGTTGCAGAGAGCAGAGGATGGAGAGTGGGGTACAGAAAGCCTGCTATAGAGAGCAGAGTTTTGAGACTGGAGTGCAGAAGGCCTGTTACAAAGACGAAATGTTGGAGACAGGGGTGCAGAAAAACTGTTACATAGAACAGAGTTTGGAGACTTGTTGCTGAAGGAACTTACAGAGAGCAGATGTTGGAGACTGAGATGCAGGTGGTCTGTTACAGAGAGCAGTGTTTGGAGACTGGGGTGCAGAAGAATCGTGGAGAGCAAAGGTTTCAGACTGAGGTGCAGAAGTACTGTTACAGAGAGAAGAGGTTAGAGACTGAGGTGTAGAAGGACAGTTACAGAGAGCAGAGTTTAGAGACTGACGTGCAGAAGGACTGTTACAGAAAGCACAGGTTAAAGAATGAGGTGCAGAATGATAAATACAAAGAGAAGAGGTTGTAGACTCAGGTTCAGAAGAACTGATTCAAAAAGCAGAGGTTGGAGACTGGGTTGCAGAAGGACCATTACAGAGAGCAGAGGTTGGAACCTGCGGTCTGTTACAGAGAGCAGATATCGGAGACTGGGGAGCAGAAGTACTGATGCAGAGGACAGAGGTTTGAGACTGGGGTAGAAAAGAAATTTTACAGAGAGCAGAGTTTGAAAACTGGAGTGCAGAAGAATCTTACAGAGAGCAGAGTTTGGAGACTGAACTGACGAAGGACTTTTGCAGAGAGCAGACGTTGGAGACTGGGGTCCAGAAGGTTTGTTGAAGAGAGCAGAGTTTGGAGACTGGGGTGCAGAAGTACTGTTGCAGACAGCAGATTTTAGAGACTGGGGTGCAGAAGGATTGTTACAGAGAGCAGGGTTTGGAGACTGAGGTGAAGAAGGACTTTTACAGAGAGCAGCAGTTGAAGACTGGGGTTCAGATGGATGTTACAGAGAGCAGAGTTTGCAGACTGGTGTGCAAAAGGACAGCGGCAGAGAGCAGATGTTGGAGACTTGGGTGTAGAAGAATCGTTGCAGAGAGAAGAGGTTAGAGACTGGGTTTTAGTTAGATCATTGCATAGAGCAGAGTTTGGAGACTGGCATGCAGAAGGCCTGTTACAGAGAGGAGAGTTTGGAGACTGGGGTGCAGAAAAAGTGTTATAGAGAGCAGTGTTTGGAGACTGGATTGCTGAAGGATCTGAAAGAGGGCAGTGGTTGGAGACTGAGCTGCAGGTGGACTGTGACAGAGAGCAGTGGTTGTATACTGGGGTGCAGAAGAATTGTGGTGAGCAGAGATTTAACACTGAGGTAAAGGTGGAATTTTACAGAGAGCAGTGGTTGGAGACTGGGGTGTAGAAGGACTGTTACAGAGAACAGATTTTGAAGACTCAGGTGTAGAAAAACTGTTACAGGAAGCAGAGTTTGGAAATTAAGGTGCAGAAGGTCCGTTACGATGAGCAGAGTTTGGAGACTGTGGTATAGGACTGTTACCTAGAGCGGAGTTTGGAGACTGGGGTGCAGAAGGACTCTTACATAGAGCATAGGTTGGAGACTGAGGTGCAGAAGGATATATACAGAGAACAGATTTTGGAGACTGGGATGGAGAAGGAATGTTATAGAGAGCAGAGTTTGGAAACTTGAGTCAGAAGGATCTTACAGAGAGCAGAGGTTGGAGACTGGTGCAGAAGGACTGTTGCAGAGAGCAGACGTTGCAGACTGGGGTCCAGAAAGATCATTGCAGAGAGTGGAGCTTGGAGACTGGAGTGCAGAAGGAGTGTTGCAGAGAGCAGATGTTGTAGACTGGGGTTCAGAAGAAATATTGCAGAGAGCAGATTTTAGAGAATGGGGTGCAGAAGGACTGTTACAAAGAGCAGAGGTTGGAGACTGAGGTGCAGAAGGACTGTTACAGAGAGCAGAGTTTGGAGACTTGGGTGTAGAAGGACTGTTACATAGAACATAGGTTGCAGACTGGGGTTCAGATGGATCTTACAGAGAGCAGAGTTTGGAGACTAGGGTTCAAAAGAATTGTTGCAGAGAGCAGATGTTAGAGACTGGGGTGAAGAAGATTCGTTGCAGAGAGAAAAGGTTGAGGACTGGGGTGCAGAAGGCCTTTTACAGAGAGCAGAGGTTTGAGACTGTGTTGCAGAAGTCTTGTTACAGAGATCAGAAGTTGGAGACTGTTGTGCAGAAGGAGATGTACAATGTGCAGAATTTAAAGACTGGGTTGCAGAAGGATCTTACAGAGAGCAGAGTTGGGAGACTGAGGTGCTGAAGGACTGTTACAGAGAGCCGATGTAGGAGACAGGGGTGCAGAAGGGTCGTTGCAAAGAGCAGAGTTTTAAAACTGAGATGCAGAAGGAATGTTGCAGAGAGCAGATGTTGGTAACTAGTGTGCATAAAGATTGTTGTAGAGAGCAGAGTTTTGAGACTGGGGTGGAAAAGGACTGTTGCAGAGAGCAGACGTTTGAGACTGAGGTGCAGAAGTCCTGTTACAGAGCGCAGAGGTTGGAGACTCAGGTGCAGAAGGACTGTTACAGAGTGTAGAGGTTGGATACAGGGGTGCAGAAGCATCTTCCCGACAACAGAATTTGAATACTGAGGTGCAGATGGACTGTTACAGAGAGGAGAGGTTGGAGACTGGGGTGTAGAAGGACAGTTATAGAGAGCAGAGTTTGGAGACTGGGTTGCTTAAGGATCTTACAGAGAACACAGGTTGGAGACTGAGGTGCAGGTGGACTGTTACAGAGAGCTGTGGTTGGAGATGGAGGTGCAGAAGGACCATGCAGAGAGGAGAGGTGTCAGACTGAGGTGCAGAAGGACTGCTACAGAGAGCAGAGGTTGGAGACTGAGGTGTAGAAGTACTGTTAGAAAGAGCAGAGTTTGCAGACTGAGGTGCAGAAGGACTGCTACAGAAAGCAGATGTTGGAAATTGGGGTGCAGAAGGACCGTTACGAAGACCAGACTTTGGTGACTGCGATATATCAAAACTGTTACAGAGAGCACAGGTTGGAGAGAGGGGTGTAGAAGGAATGTTACAGAGAGCACAGGTTAAAGACTGAGGTGCAGAAGGATAGACACAGACAGCAGAGTTATGAGACTGGTGTTCAGAAAGAGTGATACAGAAAGCAAAGTTTGGAGACTGGGTTGCCGAAGGACTGTTATAGGGAGCAGATGTTGGAGACTGGGAAGCCGAAGGACTGTTGCAGAGGACAGAGGTTGGAGACTGGGGTGCTGCAGGACACTTGCAGAAAGCAGGGGTTAAAGTCTAGTTTGGAGAAGGAATGTTACAGAGAGCAGAGTTTGGAAACTGGAGTGCAGAAGGATCATCGAGAAAGCAGAGGTTGGAGACTGTTGTGAAGAAGGACTCTTCCAGAAAGCAGAGGTTGGAGACTGGGTTCCAGAAGGATTGTTGCAGAGAGCAGAGTTTGAGGACTGGGGTGCAGAAGTACGGTTGAAAAGAGCAGAGGTTGGAGAGTGGAGTGCAGAAGAACTGTTACAGAGGGAAGAGGTAGAAGACTGAGGTGCAAACGGACTTTTGCAGAGGGCAGACTTTAGAAACTGGGCTGCAGAAGGACTGTTGCAGAGAGAAGAGGTTGGAGACTGTGCTGCAGAAGGAATGTTGCAGACAGCATATGTTGGAAACTGGGGTGCAGAGGACTGTAACAGAGAACAGAGGTTGAAGACTGGGGTTCAGATGGATCTTACAGAGAGCAGAGTTTGAAGACTGGGGTGCAGAAGTCCTGTTTCAGAGAGCAGAGATTGGAGACTGGCTTGCAGAAGTCCTGTTACAGAGAGCAGAGTTTGGAGACTTTTGTGTATAAGGACTGTTACAGAGTGCAGAGTTTAAAGACTGGGTTTTAGAAGGATCTTACCGAGAGCAGAGTTAGTAGAATGAGGTGCAAAGGACTGTTACAGAGAGCAGAAGTAGGAGACTGGGGTGCAGATGGGTCTTTGCAGATAGCAGAGTTTTAAGACTTAGGGGCAGAAGGACTGTTGCAAAGAGTAGATGTTGAAGACTGTGGTGCAGAAGGACTGTTGCAGACAGCATAGGTTGGAGACTTTGGTGAAGAAGGACCGTTGCAGAGAGCAGAGGTTGGGGACTGGTGTGCAGAAGCACTGTTACAGAGAGCAGAGTTTGGAGACTTGGTTGCAGAAGAATCTTAGAGAGAGCAGAGGTTGCATACTGAGGTGCAGAAGGACTGTTAAAGAGAGTAGAGGTTGGAGACTGATTTGCAGAAAGACCCTTGCAGAGAACAGAGTTTGGAGACTGAAGTGCAGAAGGACTCTGCAGAGAGCAGACGTTGGAGACTGGGGTCAAGAAGGATCATTGCAGGAAGCAGAGTTTGGAAACTGGAGTGCAGAAGTACTGTTGCAGAGAGCACTGTTTGGAGAATGTGGTGCAGAAAAACTGTTTAAGAGAGCAGAGGGTGGAGACTGAGGTTCAGAAGGACTGTTACAGAGAGTAGAGTTTGGATACTGGGGTGCAGAAGGACTGTTACAGAGATCAGAGGTTGTAGAGTGGGGTTCAGATGGATCTTACAGAGCCAGAGGTTGGAGACTGTGGTGCAAAAGAACTGTTGCAGAGAGCAGAGGTTGGAGACTTGTATGGAGAATAATCGTTGCAGAGAGAAGATTTTGGAGACTGGGATGCAGAATGCCAGTTACAGAGAGCAGATTATTGAGACTGGGTTGCAGAAGTCCTGTTACAGAGAGCAGAGTTTGAAGACTGTTTTGCAGAAGGACGGTTGCATAGTGCAGAGTTTAAAGACTGGGTTGCAGAAGTATTTTACAGAGAGCAGAGTTGGGAGAATGAGGTGCAGAAGGACTGTTACAGGCAGCAGAGGTAGGAGACTGGGGTGCAGAAAGTTCGTTGAAGACAGCAGAGTTTTCAGACTGAGGTGAAGAAGGACTCTTGCAGAGAGCAGAGGTTGGAGACTGGGTTTAAGAGGGATGGTTGCAGAGAGCAGAGGTTGGAGGCTGGTGTGCAGAAGGAATGTTACAGAGAGCATATTTTGAAGACTGGGTTTCAGAAGGATACTACAGAGAGCACAGGTTAGCGAGGGAAGTGCAGAACGACTGTTATAGAGAGTAGAGGTTGGAGACTGTGGTGCAGAAAGACTGTTGCAGAGAGCAGAGGATGGATACAGGGGTGAAGATGGATCTTACAGAGAGAGGAATTTGGAGACTGAGGTGCAGAAGGACTGTTGCAGAGAGCAGAGCTTGAAGACTGAGCTACAGAAGGACTGTCTTAGAGAGCAGTGGTTGGAGACAGGGTTGCAGAAGGAATGTTGCAGAGAGCAGAGGTTGGAGACTGAGGTAAGGAAGTCTTGTTACAGAGAGAAGAGGTTGGAGCCTTGGATGCAGAAGGACTATTGCAGAGAGCAGAGGTTGGATACAGGGGTGAAGATGGATCTTACAGAAAGAGGAATTTGGAGACTGAGGTGCAGAAGGACTGTTGCGAAGATCAGAGTTAGTAGAGTGGGGTGCAGTAGAATCATTGCAGAGAGCAGAGGTTGGAGACTGGGGTGCAGAAGGATCATTGCACAGTACAGATTTTGGAGACTGCGGTGCAGAAGGCCTGCTACAGGGAGAAGAGTTTGGAGACTGGCGTGCAGAAGGCCTGTTATAGAGAGGAGAGGTTGGAGACTTGGGTGCAGAAGGCCTGCTACAGGGAGAAGAGTTTGAAGACTCGGTTGCTGAATAATCTTACAGAGAGCAGTGTTTGGAGACTAGGTGCAGGTGGACTGTTACAAAGAGCAGTGTTTGGAGACTGGGGTGCAGAAGGATTGTGCAGAGAGCAGAGGTGTCAGACTGAGGTGCAGAAGGACTGTTACAGAGAGGAGAGGTTGGAGACTGAGGTGTAGAAGGACTGTTAAGGAGAGCAGAGTTTGGAGACTGAGGTGCAGAAGGACTGTTACAGAAAGAATTGGTTGGAAATTGGGTTGCAGAAAGACCCTAACAGAGAATGGGGTAGAGAAAAACTGTTGCAGAGATCATATGTTGGAGACTGGGGTGCAGTAGGACTGTTGCAGAGAGTAGAGGTTGAAGATTGGGGGGTAGAAGAACTGTTGCAGAGAGTAGAGTTTGGAGAATGGGGTGCACAAAGACCGTTGCAGAGAGGAGAGGTGGGAGACTGAGGTGCAGAAGGATTGTTACAGAGTGCAGAGGTAGGATACTGGGGTGCAGAAGGTTGACCCAGAGAGCAAAATTTGGAGACTGGGGTGGAGAAGACCTATTACAGAGAGCAGAGATTGGAGACTGAGGTGCTGAAGGATCGTTACTGAGAGCTGAGTTTAAAGACTGAGGTGCAGAAGGACTGTTACAGAGAACAGAGTTTGGAGATTGGGGTGCTGACGAACAGTTACAGAAAGCAGAGGTTGGAGACTGGGGTGCATAAGGCCTGTTACAGAGAGCAGAGGTATAAGACTGAGATGCAGAAGGATTGTTACTAAGAGCAAATGTTGGAGACTGGGGTGAAGAAGGCCTGTTACAGAGAGCACAGGTTGGAGACTGGGGTGCAGAAGAAATGTTGCAGAGAGCAGAGGTTGAATACTTGGGTGCAGAAGGACCATTACAAAGAGCAAAGGTTGGAGACGGAGGTGCAGAATCACTTTTACAGAGAGCAGAGTTTGGATACTGGGGTTCAGAAGGACTGTTACAGAGAGCAGAGGTTGGAGACTGGGGTGCTGAAGGACTGTTACAGAGAGCAGAGGTTGGAGACTGGGGTGCAGAAGGATATTTACAGATAGCACAGATGGAGAATGGGGTGCAGAAGACCTTGTATAGAGAGCAGATGTTGGAGACTGGGGTGCAGGAGGATTGTTACAGATATCACAATTTCTAGACTGGGGTGCAGAATTATTGTTGCAGAGGGCAGTGTTTTCAGACTGAGGCTTAGAAGGACTGTTACAGAGAGCAGAGGTTGAAATCTTAGGTGCAGAAGGACTGTTAACGAAAGCAGATGTTGGCAATTGGCGTGCAGAAGGACCATTATTGAGAGAAGAGATTGGAGACTGGGGTTCAGAAAACCTGTTACAGAGAGCAGAGTTTGGAGACTGGGGTGCAGAAGACCTTGTACAGAGAGCAGACGTTGGAAACTGAGATGCAGAAAGATTGTTACAGAGAGCAGAGGTTCGAGACTGGGGTGCAGAAGGACTATTACAGAGAGCGAAGTTTGGAGACTGAGGTGCAGAAGGACTTATACAGAGAGCAGAGGTTGGATACTGAAGTGCAGCAGGACTGGTATAGAGAGCAGAGTTCGGAGACTGAGGTGCAGAAGGATTGTTATAGAGAGCAGCGGTTAGAGACTGAAGTGCAGAAGGACTCCTACAGAAAACAGAGGTTGGAAACTGGGGTGCAGAAGGATCATTGCAGCAAGCAGAGGTTGGAGACTGAGGGGCAGAAGGATCGTTGCAGAGGAGAGGTTTCAGACTGTGATGCAGAAAGATCGTTACAGAGAGCAGGGTTTGGAGACTGGGGTGCAGAAGGACAGTTACAGAGAGCACAGATGGGGACTGGGGTGAAAAGAAATGTTGCAGAGAGCAGAAGTTTGAGACTGGGGTGCAGAAAGACTGTTACTGAGAGCCGAGTTGGAGACTGCAGTACAGAAGGACTGTTTCAGAGAGCAGAGGTTGGAGACTTAGGTGCAGAAGGACTGATGCAGAGAACAGAGGTTGGTGACTGGGGTGCAGAAGAACCGTTGCAGAGAGCAGAGTTTGGAGACTGAGGTGCAGAAAGATTTTTACAGAGAGCAGAGGTTGGAGACTTTGGTGCAGAAGGACTGTTGCAGAGAGCAGAGGATGGAGACTGAGGTGAAGAAGAATAGTTGCAGAGAGAAGAGGTTGGAGACTGGGTTGCAGAAAGCCTGTTACTGAGTGCAGAGTTTGAAGAGTTGGGTGCAGAAGGTCTGTTACAGAGAGTAGAATTTTGAGCCTGGGGTGCAGAAGCACTGTTACATATAGCACAGTTTCGAGACTAAGTTGCAGAAGGATCTTATAGAAAGCATTTTGGAGTCTGAGGTTCAGACATTTTGTTACAGAGAGCAAAGTTTGGAAACTGTTGTGCAGAATGATTAGTGCAGAGAGCAGAGTTTTCAGACTGAGGTGCAGAAGGACTGTTGCACAGAGCAGATATTGGATCCTGGCGTGCTGAAGGATCGTTGAAGAGAGCACAGGTTGGAGACTGGGGTGCAGAAGGCCTGTTACAGAGAGCAGAGGTTGAAGACTGGGGTGCAGAAGGCCTGTTACAGAGAGTAGAGTTTGGAGACTGGGGTGCAGAAAGACTGTTACAGAAAACAGAGTTTTAAGAATGGGTTGCAGCAGGATCTTACAGAGAGAAGATTTTGGAGACTGAGGTTCAGAAGGACTTTTATAGAGAGTAGAGGTTGGAGACTTAGGAGCAGAAGGACTGTTGTAGAGAGCAGAGTTTGGAGACTGAGGTCCAGAAGGATTGTTACAGAGATTAGAGGGTGGAGACTGGGGTGCAGAAGGAGTGTAACAGATAGCAGAGTTTGGAGATTGGGGTGCAGAAAAACTGTGACCTAGAGCAGCGGTCGGAAACTGTGGTGCAGAAGGACCATTGGAAAGAGCAGATGTTGGAACCTGGGAAGAATCAGGATCATTGCAGAGAGCAGATGTTGGACACTGGGGTTCAGAAGGACTGTTACAGAGAGCAGAGTTTGGAGATTGGGATGCAGAAAAACTGTTACTGAGAGCCGAGGTTGGAGACTGGGGTGCAGAAGGATCTTTGCAGAGAGCAGTGGTTTGAGACTGGGGTTTAGAAGGACTGTTGCAGAAAGAAGAGGATGGAGACTGGGGTGCAGAAAGACTGTTGCAGAAGCAGAGGTTGGAGACTGAGGTGCAGAAAAACTGTCACAGAGAGCAGAGGCTAAAGACTGGGGTGCGGAATAACTGATATGAAAAGTAGAGTTTGGAGACTGGGGTGCAGAAGGACCGTTACAGACAGCAGAGGTTGGAGACTGCAGTAAAGAAGAACTGTTACAGAGAGCAGAGTTTGGAGCCTTGGGTGCAGAAGGACTGTTGCAGAGAACAGAGGTGGGAAACTGGGGTGAAGAAGGGCTGTCACAGAGAGCAGAGTTTGGAGACTGAGTTGCAGAAGGATTGTTACCGAGAGCAGAGGTTGAAAACTGAGGTGCAGAACGATTGTTGCATAGAGCAGAGGTTGGAGACTGGGGTGCAGAAGGACTGTTGCAGAGAGCAGAGGTTGGAGACTGAGGTGCAGAAGGATCGTTGCAGAGAGAAAAGGTTGACGACTGGGTTGCAGAAGGCCTGTAACAGAGAGCTGAGTTTGGAGACTGGGGTGCAGAAGGATTGTTACAGATAGCACAGTTTGGAGACTGGGGTGCAGAAGGATCGTTGCAGAGAGCAGAGGTTTCAGACTGAGGCTTAGAAAAACTTATACAGAGAGCAGAGTTTGGAATCTGAGGTTCAGAAGGACTGTTACAGAAAGCAGAGTTTGGCAATGTGCCTGTAGAAGGCCCGTTATGGAGAGAAGAGGTTGGAGACTGCGGTACAGAAGGACTGTTACAGAGAGCAGTGTTTGGAGACTGGGGTGCAGAAGGACCTTTGCAGAGAGCAGATGTTGGACACTGGAGTAGAGAAGGACTGTTTCAAAGAGCAGACGTTGGAGACTGAGGTGCAGAAGGATTGTTACAGATAGCAGAGGTGGAGACTGGGGGGCAGAAGGACCATTACAGAGAGCAAAGTTTTGAGACTGAGGCTCAGAAGAACTTCTACAGAAAGCAGAGTTTGGATACTGGGGTGCAGAAGCACTGCTACAGAGAGCAGAGTTTGGTGACTGGGATGAAAAAGGAACTTCCAGAGAGCAGAGTCTGGAGACTGGTTTGCAGAAGGACTGTTGCAGAGAGAAGAAGTTGGAGACTGGGGTGGAGAAGAACTGTTACAGACAGCAGAGTTTGGAGACTGAGGTGCAGAAGGATTCTTCCAGAGAGCAGAGGATGGAGACTGGGGTGCAGAAGGAGTGTTACAGAGAGCAGAGTTTGCAGATTGGAGTTCAGAAGAACTGTTACAGAGAGCAGAGTTTTGAGACTGTGGTGCACAAGGCCTGTTACAGAGAGCAGAGTTTGGAGATGAGGTGCAGAAGGATCGTTACAGAGAGCAGAGTTTGGAGACTGAGTTTCAGAAGGATTGTTACAGATAGCAGATTTTTGACACTGATGTGCAGAAGGACTGTTACAGAGAGCAGAGCTTGGAGAATGGGGTGCAAAAGGACTGTTGCAGAGAGAAGAGTTTGAAGACTGGGGTGCAGAAGGATCATTGCAGAGAGCAGAGGTTGAAAACTGAGGTGCAGAACGATCGTTGCATAGAGCAGAGGTTGGAGACTGGGGTGCAGAAGAACTGATACACAAAGCAGAGGTTTGAGACTGGGCTTAAGAAGGACCGTTACAGAGAGAAGAGTTTGGAGACTCCAGAAGAGAAGGACTTTTACAGAGAGCAAAGTTTGGAGACTGTGATGCAGAAGGACTGTTGCAGAGAATGGAGGGTGGAGACTGGGGTGCAGAAGGATTCTTACAGAGAGAAGAGTTTGGAGACTGGGGTGCAGAAGAACCGTCGCAGCGAGCAGATGTTGGAGAGTGGGGTGCAGAAGGACTGTTAGAGAGAGCAGAGTTTGAAGACTGAGGTGCAGAAGGATCGTTTCAGAAAGTAGAATTTGGAGACTGGGGTGCAGAAGGACCGTTACAGATTGCAGAGGTTGGAGACTGAGGTGCAGAAGGACTTTTACACAGAGGAGAGGTTGGAGACTGGGGTGTCAAATGATTTTTAGAGAGAGCAGAGGATGAAGGACTGTTGCAGAGAGAAGAGGTTTCACACTGAGCCTAAGAAGGACTGTTATAGAGAGCAGAGGTTGGAGTCTGAGGTGCAGAAGGACTTTTTCAGAAAGCAGAGTTTGGCAATTCGTGTGAAGAAGGACCTTATAGAGAGAAGAGGTTGGAGACTGTGGTACAGAAGGACTGTTTCAGAGAGCAGAGTTTGGAGTCTTGGGTCCAGAAGGACTGTTGCAGAGAGAAGATGTCGAAGACTGGGGTGCAGAAGGACTGTTATAGAGAGCAGACATTGGAGACAGAGGTGCAGAAGGATTGTTACAGAGAGCAGAGATTGGAGATTGAGGTGCAGAAGGATCGATGCAGAGCAGAGTTTGGAGACTCGGGTGCAGAAGAACTGTTACAGAGAGCAGAGTCTAGAGACTGGGGTGCAGAAGGCCTGTTAGAGAGAGCAAATGTTGGAGACTGAGTTGCAGAAGGACTGTTATATAGAGCAGAGGTTGGAGACTGAGGTACAGAAGGATCGGTACAGAGAGCAGAGGTTGGAGACTGGGGTTCAGAAGGATCGCTGCACAGAGCAGAGTTTGGAGACTCTGATACAGAAGGATCGTTACAGAGAGCAGAGGTTTTAGACTGGGGTGCAGAATGACAGTTACAGAGAGCACAGTTTGGAGACCTGTGTGTAGAAGAAATGTTTCAGAGAGCCGAGGGTGGAGATTGGGGTGCAGAAGGACTGTTGCAGAGAGCAGAGGTTGGAGACTGCAGTACAGAAGGACTGTTACAAAGAGCACAGGTTTGAGACCGGGGTGCAGAAGGACTGTTGCAGAGAACAGAGTTTGGAGACTGCGGTGCAGAAGAATCTTACAGCGAGTAGAGGTTGGAGACTGGTTTGCAGGAGGACTCTTGCAGAAAGAAAAGGTTGGATACTGGGGGTGCAGAAAGACTGTTACAGAGAGCAGAGTTTGGTGACTGCAGTGCAGAAGGATCTTACAGAGTGTAGAGGTTGGAGAACTAGGTGCAGAAGGACTGTTGCATACAGCAGAGGTTGGAGACTGGGGTGCACAAGGACTGTTACAGAGAGCAGAGGTTGGAGATTGTGGTGTAGAAGGATCTTACAGAGAGTAGATGTTGGAGACTGGTGTGCAGAAGGACTGTTGCAGAGAGAAGAGGTTGGAGACTGGGGTGCCTAAGGACTGTCACAGATAGCACAGTTTTAAGACTGGGTTGCAGAAGGATCATACAGAGAGGATTTTGCAGACAGAGGTGCATAAGGAGTGTTACAAGAGCAGAAGTTTAATACTTGGATGCAGAAGGATTGTTGCAGAGAGCAGCTTTTTCAGACTGAGGTGCATAAGGACTGTTTCAGAGAGTAGATGTTCAATCCTGGTGTGCAGAAGGACTGTTACAGAGAGCAGAGTATGGAGACTGGGGTGCAGAAGGCGTTTTACAGAGAGCAGAGGTATGAGACTGGGGTGCATAAGGACTGTTACAGATAGCTCAGTTCGGAGACTGGTGTACAGAAGGATCGTTGCAGAGAGCAGAGGTTTCAGACTGAGGTGCAGAAGGACTGTTACAGAGAGCAGAGGTATGAGATTGGGGTGCAGAAGGACTGTTACAGATAGCTCAGTTCGGAGACTGGTGTACAGAAGGATCGTTGCAGAGAGAAGAGGTTTCAGACTGAGGTGCAGAAGGACTTTTACAGAGAGCATAAGTTGTAGTCTGAGGAGCAGAAGGACTATTACAGAAAGAAGAGGTTGGCAATTGAGGTGCAGAAGGACCGTTACAGAGAGAAGAGGTTGGAGACTGTGGTACAGAAGGACTGTTACAGAGAGCAGAGTTTGGAGATTGGGGTGCAGAAGGACCATTGCAGAGAGGAGATGTTGGAGACTTGGGCGCAGAAGGTCTGTGAAAGAGAGCAGACTTTAGAGACTAAGGTGCAGAAGGACTGTTACAGAGAGCAGAGTTTGGAGAATGTGTTGCAGAAGGATCTTATAGAGAGCAGAGTTTGGCGACTGAGGTTCAGAAGGACTTTTACAGAGAGTAGTGTTTGGAGACTCAGGAGCAGAAAGAACGTTGTAGAGAGCAGAGGTTGTAGACTCCTTCCAGACGAATTGTTACAGAGATCAGAGGATGGAAACTGAAGTGCAGAAGGTGTGGTAAAGAGAGCAGAGTTTGGAGATTGGTGAGCAGAAGAACTGTTACAGAGAGCAGAGTTTGGAGACTTGGGTGCAGAAAGATTAATACAGAGAGCAGAGGTTGGAGACTGAGGTGCAGAAGGACCTTTACAGAGAGCAGACTTTGGAGATTGCTGTACAGAAGGACTGTTACAGAGAGCATAGGTTGGAGACTGGGGTGCAGAAGGATTCTTACAGAGAGCAGAGGATGGAGACTGGGGTGCATAAAAAGTGTTACAGAGAGCAGAGTTTGGAGATTCTGGTTCAGAAGAACTGTTCAAGAGAGCAGAGTTTTAAGACTGGGGTTCAGAAGGATTGTTACAAAGTGCAGAGTTTTGATTTGGGTGCAGCAGGACTGTTACAGAGAGTAGAGCTTGGAGACTGGGGTGCAGAAGAACTGTTACAGAGAGCAGAGGTTGGAGACTGCGGTACAGAAGGCCTGTTACAGAGAACATTGGTTGAAGACTGAGGTGCAGAAGGATCATTACAGAGAGCAGAGTTTGGATACTGATTTGCAGAAAGACTGTTACAGAGAGCAGAGGTTGGAGACTGAGTTGCATAAAGATTGTTAGAGAGAGCAGAGGTTAGAGACTGAGGTGCAGAAGGACTTTTACAGAGAGCAGTGTTTGAAGACTGGGGTGCAGAAGTATCATTGCAGAGAGCAGAGGTTGGAGACTTAGGTGCAGAATGGTCCTACAGAGAGCAGAGGTTAAAGACTGGGGTGCAGAAGAAATGTTGCAGAGAGCATAGATTAGAGACTGGGGTTCAGAAGGACTGTTTCAGAGAGCAGAGGTTGAAGAATAAGGTGTAGACGGACTGTTACAGATAGCAGAGTTTGGAGACTGGGTTGCAGAACGACTGACACACAAAGCAGAGCTTGGAGACTGGGGTGCGGAAAGACCGTTACAGAGAGCACAGTTTGGAGACTGCGGTATAGAAGGACTGTTACAGAGAGCAGAGGTTTGAGAATGGGGTGCAGAAGGACTGTTGCAGAGAACAGAGGTTGGAGACTGAGGTGCAGAAGAACTGTTGCAGAGAGGAGATTTTTGAGACTGGGGTGCAGAAGGTTTGTTACAGAGAGAAGATGTTGGATACTGGGGTGCAGAAGATTGTTACAGAGAGCAGAGGTCGGATACTGGGGTGCAGTAGGACTGTTACAGATAGCAGAGGTTGGAGACTTAGGCGAAGAAGAATCTTACAGAGAGCAGAGGTTGGAGACTAGGGTGCAGAAAGACTGTTGCAGAGAGTAGTGTTTGGAAACTGAGGTGCAGAAAATTGTTGCAGAGAAGAGGCTGGAGACTGGAGTGCAGAAGGCCTGTTACAGAGAGCAGAGTTTGGAAACTGGGGTGCAGAAGGACCATTGTAGAGAGAAGATGTTGAAGACTGTGGTACAGGAGGACTGTTACAGAGAGCAGAGGTTGAAGACTGAGGTGCAGAAGGATCGTTACAGAGAGTAAAGTTTGGAGACTGAGGTGTAGAAGGACTTTTACAGAGAGCAGAGGTTAAAGACTGGGGTGCAGATGGATTCTTACAGAGAGCAGAGGATGGAGACTGGGGTGCATAAAAAGTGTTACAGAGAGCAGAGTTTGGAGATTCTGGTTCAGAAGAACTGTTCAAGAGAGCAGAGTGTTAAGACTGGGGTTCAGAAGGATTGTTACAGAGTGCAGAGTTTTGATTTGGGTTCAGCAGGACTGTTACAGAGAGTAGAGCTTGGAGACTAGGATTCACAAAAACTGTTACAGAGAGAAGAGGTTGGAGACTGCGGTACAGAAGGCCTGTTACAGAGAGCAATGGTTGAAGACTGAGGTGCAGAAGAATCGTTACAGAGAGCAGAGGTTGGATACTGATGTGCAGAAAGACTGTTACAGAGAGCAGAGGTTGGAGACTGAGTTGCAGAAAGATTGTTAGAGAGAGCAGTGGTTAGAGACTGAGGTGCAGAAGGACTGTTACAGAGAGCAGAGGTTAAAGACTGGGGTGCAGAAGGACAGTTCCAGAGAGCACAGGTTGGATACTAGGGTTCAGAAGAAATGTTGCAGAGAGCATAGATTTGGGACTTGGGTGCAGAAGGACTGTTTGAGAGAGTAGAGGTTGAAGAATGAGGTGCAGACGGACTGTTACAGAGAGCAGAGTTAGGAGACTTGGTTGCAGAACGACTGATACACAAAGCAGAGTTTGGAGACTGGGGTGCGGAACGACCATTACAGAGAGCACAGTTTGGAGACTGCGGTATAGAAGGACTGTTACAGAGAGCAGAGGTTTGAGACTGGGATGCAGAAGAACTGTTGCAGAGAGCACATTTTTGTGACTGAGGTGCAAAAGGATTTTCACAAAGAGAAGAGGTTGGATACTGGGGTGCAGAAGGACTGTTACAGAGAGCAGAGTTTGGAGACTGGTGTGCAGGAGGATCTTACAGAGAGGAGAGGTTGGAGAATGAGGGCAGAAGGACTGTTGCAGAGAGCAGAGGTTTGAGACTGAGGTGCAGAATGATCGTTTCAGAGAGAAGAATTTGGATACTGGGGTGAAGAAGGCATGTTACAGAGAGCAGAGGTTGGAGACTGGGGTTCTGAAGGCCTGTTACAGAGAGCAGAGTTTGGAGACTGGGGTGCAGAAGGACTGTTACAGATAGCACAGTTAATAGACTGAGGTGCAGAATGATATTATAGAGAGCAGAGTTTGGAGACTGAGGTGCAGAAGGAATGTTACAGAGAGCAGAGTTTTGAGACTGGGTTGCAGAATGATTGTTGAAGAGAGAAGAATTTTCAGACTTTGGTGCAGAAGGACTGTTGTAGAGAGCAGATGTTCGAGAGTGTGGTGCAGAAGGACTCTTTCAGAGAGCAGAACTTAGAGACTGGGGTGCAGAAGGATTCTTGCAGGGAGCAGAGGTTGGAGACTGGGATGCATAAGGCCTGTTACAGATATCACATTTTGCATACTGTTGTGCAGAAGGATATTATAGAGAGAAGAGTTTGGAGACTGAGGTGTAGAAGGACTGTTACAGAGAGCAGAGGTTGGAGACTGGGGTTCAGAATGATTGTTGC
>NW_027521231.1:0-107746 GCF_052094955.1 Ictidomys tridecemlineatus
CAGGTAATGATCAATACACCAAAACAACTTGGCTCACCAAATTTCGTTCTTCTAGGTTAAACCGTTCCTTTGCAGTAACCATTTTCATTTTTAGGTTTCACTCTGTTTTCTCCTATACGGATACATATATTTGAAACTATAAATCAAACACGGTTTGTGCTAGCTCTTTGAAACTTGACACAATAAAGCAGTTTCAAGTTCTATCTCTACGTTTTGTTTGCTGTTGATGTAGCCCTAAGCAGAGACTGGCGAAAATCACTTTGATGAAAAGGGGTTGCCAAGCTTCCAAAAGTACGAGTTGCCTGAAATCACAGGAAACATTTTATCACCCAATCTTGATGATTCTTTCAGGTAATGATCAGTACACCAAAACCACTTGGCTCACCAAATTTCATTCTTCTAGGTTAAACCGTTCGTTTGCAGTAACCGTTTTCATTTTTAGGTTTCACTCTGTTTTCTCCTATACGGATACATGTATTTGGAACTGTAAATCAAAGACGGTTTGTGCTAGCTCTTTGAAACTTGACACAATAAAGCAGTTTCAAGTTCTATCTCTATGGTTTGTTTGCTGTTGTTGTAGACCTAAGCAGAGACTGGCGAAAATCACTTTGATGGAAAGGGGTTGCCAAGCTTCCAAAAAACTTCGAGTTCCCTGAAATCTCAGCAAACATTTTTTCACCCAATCTTGATGATTCTTTCATGTAATGATCAGTACACCAAAACCACTTGGCTCACCAAATTTCGTTCTTCTAGGTTAAACCATTCGGTTGCAGTAACCGTTTTCATTCTTAGGTTTCACTCTGTTTTCTCCTATACGGATACATGCATTTGGAACTCTAAATCAAACACGGTTTGTGCTAGCTCTTTAAAACTTGACAGAATAAAGCAGTTTCAAGTTCTATTTCTACGGTTTGTTTTCTGTTGATGTATCCCTAAGCAGAGACTGGCGAAAATCACTTTGATGGAAAGGGGTTGCCAAGCTTCCAAAAGTACGAATGGCCTGAAATCACAGCAAACATTTTATCACCCAATCTCGATGATTCTTTCAGGTAATGATCAGTACACCAAAACAACTTGGCTCACCAAATTTCGTTCTTCTAGGTTAAACCGTTCCTTTGCAGTAACCATTTTCATTTTTAGGTTTCACTCTGTTTTCTCCTATAGGGATACATGTATTTGAAACTATAAATCAAACACGGTTTGTGCTAGCTCTTTGAAACTTGACACAATAAAGCAGTTTCAAGTTCTATCTCTATGGTTTGTTTGCTGTTGATGTAGCCCTAAGCAGAGACTGGCGAAAATCACTTTGATGGAAAGGGGTTGCCAATCTTCCAAAAAACTACGAATTGCCTGAAATCTCAGCAAACATTTTTTCACCCAATCTTGATGATTCTTTCAGGTAATGATCAGTACACCAAAACCACTTGGCTCACCAAATTTCGTTCTTCTTGGTTAAACCGTTCGTTTGCAGTAACCGTTTTCATTTTTAGGTTTCACTCTGTTTTCTCCTATACGGATACATGTATTTGGAACTGTAAATCAAAGACGGTTTGTGCTAGCTCTTTGAAACTTGACACAATAAAGCAATTTCCAGTTCTATCTCTATGGTTTGTTTGCTGTTGATGTATCCCTAAGCAGAGACTGGAGAAAATCATTTTGATGGAAAGGGGTTGCCAATCTTTCAAAAAACTACGAGTTGCCTGAAATCTCAGCAAACATTTTTTTCTCCCAATCTTGATGATTCTTTCAGGTAATGATCAGTACACCAAAACCACTTGGCACACCAAATTTCGTTCTTCTAGGTTAAACCGATCGTTTGCAGTAACCGTTTTCATTCTTAGGTTTCACTCTGTTTTCTCCTATACGGATACATGTATTTTGAACTCTAAATCAAACATGGTTTGTGCTAGCTTTTTGAAATTTGACAAAATAAAGCAGTTTCAAGTTCTAACTCTATGGTTTGTTTGCTGTTGATGTAGCCCTAAGCAGAGACTGGCGAAAATCACTTTCATGGAAAGGAGTTGCCAAGCTTCCAAAAGTACGAGTTGCCTGAAATCACAGCAAACATTTTATCACCCAATCTTGATGATTCTTTCAGGTAATGATCAGTACACCAAAACCACTTGGCTCACCAAATTTCATTCTTCTAGGTTAAACCGTTCGTTTGCAGTAACCGTTTTCATTTTTAGGTTTCACTCTGTTTTCTCCTATACGGATACATGTATTTGGAACTCTAAATCAAACACGGTTTCTGCTAACTCTTTGAAACTTGACACAATAAAGCAGTTTCAAGTTTTATCTCTATGGTTTGTTTGCTGTTGATGTAGCCCTAAGCAGAGACTGGCGAAAATCACTTTGATGGAAAGGGGTTGCCAAGCTTCCAAAAAACTACAAGTTGCCTGAAATCTCAGCAAACATTTTATCACCCAATCTTGATGATTCTTTCAGGTAATGATCAGTATACCAAAACCACTTGGCTCACCACATTTCGTTCTTCTGGGATACACCGTTCGTTTGCAGTAACCGTTTTCAATTTTAGGTTTCACTCTGTTTTCTCCTATACGGATACATGTATTTGGAACTCTAAATCAAACACGGTTTGTGCTAGCTCTTTGAAACTTGACACAATAAAGAAGTTTCAAGTTTTATCTCTATGGTTTGTTTGCTGTTGATATAGCCCTAAGCAGAGACTGGCGAAAATCACTTTGATGAAAAGAGGTTGTCAAGCTTCCAAAAAACTACGAGTTGCCTGAAATCTCAGCAAACATTTTTAAACCCAATCTTGATGATTCTTTCAGGTAATGATCAGTACACCAAAACCACTTGGTTCACCACATTTCGTTCTTCTAGGTTAAACCGTTCGTTTGCAGTATCCGTTTTCATTTTTAGGTTTCACTCTGTTTTCTCCTATACAAATACATGTATTTGGAACTCTAAATCAAACACGGTTTGTGCTAGCTCTTTGAAACTTGACACAATAAAGCAGTTTGAAGTTCTATCTCTATGGTTTGTTTGCTGTTGATGTAGCCCTAAGCAGAGACTGGCGAAAATCACTTTCATAAAAATGGGTTGACAAGCTTACAAAAAACTACGAGTTGCCTGAAATCTCAGCAAACATTTTTTCACCCAATCTTGATGATTCTTTCAGGTAACGAGCAATACACGAAAACCACTTGGCTCGCCAAATTTCGTTCTTCTAAGTTAAACCGTTCGTTTGCAGTAACCATTTTCATTTTTAGGTTTCAGTCTGTTTTCTCCTATACGGATACATGTATTTGGAATTCTAAATCAAACACGGTTTGTGCTAGCTCTTTGAAACTTGACACAATAAAGCAGTTTCAAGTTCTATCTCTACGGTTTGTTTGCTGTTGATGTAGCCCTAAGCAGAGACTGGCGAAAATCACTTTGATGGAAAGGGGTTGCCAATCTTCCAAAAAACTACGAGTTGCCTGAAATCTCAGCAAACATTTTTTCACCCAATCTTGATGATTCTTTCAGGTAATGATCAGTACACCAAAACCACTTGGCTCACCAAATTTCGTTCTCCTAGGTTAAACCGTTCGTTTGCAGTAACCGTTTTCATTTTTAGGTTTCACTCTGTTTTCTCCTATACGGATACATGTATTTGGAACTCTAAATCAAACACGGTTTGTGCTAGCTCTTTTATACTTGACACAATAAAGCAGTTTCAAGTTCTATCTCTATGGATGGTTTGCTGTTGATGTAGCCCTAAGCAGAGACTGGCGAAAATCACTTTGATGGAAAGGGGTTGCCAAGGTTCCAAAAAACTACGAGTTGCCTGAAATCTCAGCAAACATTTTATCACCCAATCTTGATGATTCTTTCAGGTAATGATCAGTACACCAAAATCACTTGGCTCACCACATTTCGTTCTTCTAGGTTAAACCGTACGTTTGCAGTAACCGTTTTCATTTTTAGGTTTCACTCTGTTTTCTCCTATAGGGATACATGTATTTGGAACTCTAAATCAAACACGGTTTGTGCTAGCTCTTTGAAACGTGACACAATAAATCAGTTTCAAGTTCTGTGTCTACGGTTTGTTTGCTGTTGATGTAGCCCTAAGCAGAGACTGGCGAAAATCACTTTGATGAAAAGAGGTTGTCAAGCTTTTAAAAAACTACGAGTTGCCTGAAATCTCAGCAAACATTTTTTCACCCAATCTTGATGATTCTTTCAGGTAATGATTAGTACACCAAAACCACTTTGTTCATCACATTTCGTTCTTCTAGGTTAAACCGTTCGTTTGCAGTATCTGTTTGTATTTTTAGGTTCACTCTATTTTCTCCTATACAAATACATGTATTTGAAACTCTAAATCAAACACGGTTTGTGTTAGCTCTTTGAAACTTGACCCAATAAAGCAGTTTCAAGTTCTATCTCTATGGTTTCTTTGCTGTTGATGTAGCCCTAAGCAGAGACTGGCGAAAATCACTTTGATGGAAAGGGGTTGCCAAGCTTCCAAAAAACAACGAGTTGCCTGAAATCTCAGCAAACATTTTTTTACCCAATCTTGATGATTCTTTCAGGTAATGATCAGTACACCAAAACCACTTGGCTCACCAAATTTCGTTCTTCTAGGTTAAACCGTTCGTTTGCAGTAACCGTTTTCATTTTTAGGTTTCACTCTGTTTTCTCCTATACGGATACATGTATTTGGAACTCTAAATCAAACACGGTTTGTGCTAGCTTTTTGAAACTTTACACAATAAAGCAGTTTCAAGTTCTATCTCTACGGTTTGTTTGCTGTTGATGTAGCCCTAACCAGAGACTGGCGAAAATCACTTTGATGGAAAGGGGTTGCCAATCTTCCAAAAAACTACGAGTTGCCTGAAATCTCAGCAAACATTTTTTCACCCAATCTTGATGATTCTTTCAGGTAATGATCAGTACACCAATACCACTTGGCTCACCAAATTTCGTTCTTCTAGGTTAAACCGTTCGTTTGCAGTAACCGTTTTTATTTTTAGGTTTCACTCTGTTTTCTCCTATAGGGATACATGTATTTGGAACTCTAAATCAAACACGGTTTGTGCTAGCTCTTTTATACTTGACACAATAAAGCAGTTTCAAGTTCTATCTCTATGGATGGGTTGCTGTTGATGTAGCCCTAAGCAGAGACTGGCGAAAATCACTTTGATGGAAAGGGGTGGCCAAGGTTCCAAAAAACTACGAGTTGCCTGAAATCTCAGCAAATATTTTATCACCCAATCTTGATGATTCTTTCAGGTAATGATCAGTACACCAAATCCACTTGGCTCACCACATTTCGTTCTTCTAGGTTAAACCGTTCGTTTGCAGGAACCGTTTTCATTTTTAGGTTTCACTCTGTTTTCTCCTATACGGATACATGTATTTGGAACTCTAAATCAAACACGATTTGTGCTAGCTCTTTGAAACTTGACACAATAAAGCAGTTTCAAGTTTTATCTCTATGGTTTGTTTGCTGTTGATGTAGCCCTAAGCAGAGACTGGCGAAAATCACTTTGATGAAAAGAGGTTGTCAAGCTTCCAAAAAACTACGAGTTGCCTGAAATCTCAGCAAACATTTTTTCACCCAATCTTGATGATTCTTTCAGGTAATGATCAGTACACCAAAACCACTTGGTTCACCACATTTCGTTCTTCTAGGTTAAACCGTTCATTTGCAGTAACCGTTTTCAATTTTAGGTTTCACTCTGTTTTCTCCTATAGGGATACATGTATTTGGAACTCTAAATCAAACACGGTTTGTGCTAGCTCTTTTATACTTGACACAATAAAGCAGTTTCAAGTTCTATCTCTATGGATGGTTTGCTGTTGATGTAGCCCTAAGCAGAGACTGGCGAAAATCACTTTGATGGAAAGGGGTTGCCAAGCTTCCAAAAAACAACGAGTTGCCTGAAATCTCAGCAAACATTTTTTCACCCAATCTTGATGATTCTTTCAGGTAATGATCAGTACACCAAAACCACGTGGCTCACCAAATTTCGTTCTCCTAGGTTAAACCGTTCGTTTGCAGTAACCGTTTACATTCTTAGGTTTCACTCTGTTTTCTCCTATAGGGATACATGTATTTGGAACTCTAAATCAAACACGGTTTGTGCTAGCTCTTTGCAACTTGACACAATAAAGCAGTTTCAAGTTCTAACTCTATGGTTTGTTTGCTGTTGATGTAGCCTTAAGCATAGACTGGCGAAAATCACTTTCATGGAAATAGGTTTCCAAGCTCCCAAAAACTACGAGTTGCCTGAAATCTCAGCAAACATTTTTTCATCCAATCTTGATGATTCTTTCAGGTAATGATCAGTACACCAAAACCACTTGGCTCACCAAATTTCGTTCATCTAGGTTAAACCGTTCGTTTGCAGTAACCGTTTTCATTTTTAGGTTTCACTCTGTTTCTCCTATACGGATACATGTATTTGGAACTGTAAATCAAAGACGGTTTGTGCTAGCTCTTTGAAACTTGACACAATAAAGCAGTTTCAAGTTCTATATCTATGGTTTGTTTGCTGTTGATGTAGCCCTAAGCAGAGCCTGGCGAAAATCACTTTGATGGAAAGGGGTTGCCAATCTTTCAAAAAACTACGAGTTGCCTGAAATCTCAGCAAACATTTTTTCACCCAATCTTGATGATTCTTTTGGGTAATTATCAGTACACCAAAACCACTTGGCTCATTAAATTTCGT
Source organism: Ictidomys tridecemlineatus (assembly GCF_052094955.1). Classification (NCBI taxonomy): domain Eukaryota; kingdom Metazoa; phylum Chordata; class Mammalia; order Rodentia; family Sciuridae; genus Ictidomys; species Ictidomys tridecemlineatus. The sequence continues at coordinate 6,690 of NW_027521231.1, forward strand.
TCTTCTAGGTTAAACCATTCGTTTGCAGTAACCGTTTTTATTTTTAGGTTTAACTCTGTTTTCTCCTATATGGATACATGTATTTGGAACTCTAAATCAAACACGGTTTGTGCTAGCTCTTTGAAACTTGACACAATAAAGCAGTTTCAAGTTCTATCTCTGCGGTTTGTTTGCTGTTGATGTAGCCCTAAGCAGAGACTGGCGAAAATCACTTTGATGAAAAGGGGTTGCCAAGCTTCCAAAAGTACGAGTTGCCTGAAATCACAGCCAACATTTCATCACCCAATCTTGATGATTCTTTCAGGTAATGATCAGTACACCAAAACCACTTGGCTCACCAAATTTCATTCTTCTAGGTTATACCGTTCGTTTGCAGTAACTGTTTTCATTTTTAGGTTTCACTCTGTTTTCTCCTATACGGATACAAGTATTTGGAACTGTAAATCAAACACGGTTTGTGCTAGCTCTTTGAAACTTGACACAATAAAGCAGTTTCAAGTTCTATCTCTATGATTTGTTTGCTGTTGATGTAGCCCTAAGCAGAGACTGGCGAAATCACTTTGATGGAAAGGGGTTGCCAAGCTTCCAAAATACGAGTTGCCTGAAATCACAGCAAACATTTTATCACCCAATCTTGATGATTCTTTCAGGTAATGATCAGTACACCAAAACCACTTGGCACACCACATTTCGTTCTTCTAGGTTAAACATTTCGTTTGCAGTAACCGTTTTCATTTTTAGGTTTCACTCTGTTTTCTCCTATACGGATACATGTATTTGGAACTCTAAATCAAAGACGGTTTGTGCTAGCTCTTTGAAACTTGACACAATAAAGCAGTGTCAAGTTCTATCTATATGGTTTGTTTGCTGTTGATGTAGCCCTAAGCAGAGACTGGCGAAAATCACTTTGATGGAAAGGGGTTGCCAAGCTTCCAAAAAACTACGAGTTGCCTGAAATCTCAGCAAACATTTTTCCACCCAATCTTGATGATTCTTTCAGGTAATGATCAGTACACCAAAACCACTTGGCTCACCAAATTTCGTTCTTCTAGGTTAAACCGTTCGTTTGCAGTAACCGTTTTTATTTTTAGGTTTCAGTCTGTTTTCTCCTATACGGATACATGTATTTGGAACTCTAAATCAAACACGGTTTGTGCTAGCTCTTTTATACTTGACACAATAAAGCAGTTTCAAGTTCTATCTCTATGGATGGTTTGCTGTTGATGTAGCCCTAAGCAGAGACTGGCGAAAATCACTTTGATGGAAAGGGGTTGCCAAGGTTCCAAAAAACTACGAGTTGCCTGAAATCTCAGCAAACATTTTATCACCCAATCTTGATGATTCTTTCAGATAATGATCAGTACACCAAAACCACTTGCCTAACCACATTTCGTTCTCCTAGGTTAAACCGTGCGTTTGCAGTAACCGTTTTCATTTTTAGGTTGCACTCTGTTTTCTCCAATACGGATACATGTATTGGAACTCTAAATCAAACACGGTTTGTGCTAGCTATTTGAAATTTTACACAATAAAGCAGTTTCAAGTTCTATCTCTACGGTTTGTTTGCTGTTGATGTATCCCTAAGCAGAGACTGGCGAAAATCACTTTGATGGAAAGGGGTTGCCAAGCTTCCAAAAGTACGAGTTGCCAGAAATCACAGCAAACATTTTATCACCCAATCTTGATGATTCTTTCAGGTAATGATCAGTACACCAAAACCACTTGTCTCACCAGATTTCGTTCTTCTAGGTTAAACCGTTCGTTTGCAGTAACTGTTTTCATTTTTAGGTTTCACTCTGTTTTCTCCTATATGGATACATGTATTTGGAACTCTAAATCAAACACGGTTTGTGCTACTCTTTGAAACTTGACACAATAAAGAAGTTTCAAGTTCTATCTCTATGGTTTGTTTGCTGTTGATGTAGTGCTAAGCAGAACCTGGCGAAAATCACTTTGATGGAAAGGGGTTGCCAAGCTTCCAAAAAACTACGAGTTGCCTGAAATCTCAGCAAACATTTTTTCACCCAATCTTGATGATTCTTTCAGGTAATGATCAGTACACCAAAACCACTTGGCTCACCAAATTTCGTTCTTCTAGGTTAAACCATTCGGTTGCAGTCACCGTTTTCATTCTTAGGTTTCACTCTGTTTTCTCCTATACGGATACATGTATTTGGAACTCTAAATCAAACACGGTTTGTGCTAGCTCTTTAAAACTTGACACAATAAAGCAGTTTCAAGTTCTATCTCTACGGTTTGTTTTCTGTTGATGTATCCCTATGCAGAGACTGGCGAAAATCACTTTGATGGAAAGGGGTTGCCAAGCTTCCAAAAGTACGAATGGCCTGAAATCACAGCAAACATTTTATCACCCAATCTCGATGATTTTTTCAGGTAATGATCAATACACCAAAACAACTTGGCTCACCAAATTTCGTTCTTCTAGGTTAAACCGTTCCTTTGCAGTAACCATTTTCATTTTTAGGTTTCACTCTGTTTTCTCCTATACGGATACATATATTTGAAACTATAAATCAAACACGGTTTGTGCTAGCTCTTTGAAACTTGACACAATAAAGCAGTTTCAAGTTCTATCTCTACGTTTTGTTTGCTGTTGATGTAGCCCTAAGCAGAGACTGGCGAAAATCACTTTGATGAAAAGGGGTTGCCAAGCTTCCAAAAGTACGAGTTGCCTGAAATCACAGGAAACATTTTATCACCCAATCTTGATGATTCTTTCAGGTAATGATCAGTACACCAAAACCACTTGGCTCACCAAATTTCATTCTTCTAGGTTAAACCGTTCGTTTGCAGTAACCGTTTTCATTTTTAGGTTTCACTCTGTTTTCTCCTATACGGATACATGTATTTGGAACTGTAAATCAAAGACGGTTTGTGCTAGCTCTTTGAAACTTGACACAATAAAGCAGTTTCAAGTTCTATCTCTATGGTTTGTTTGCTGTTGTTGTAGACCTAAGCAGAGACTGGCGAAAATCACTTTGATGGAAAGGGGTTGCCAAGCTTCCAAAAAACTTCGAGTTCCCTGAAATCTCAGCAAACATTTTTTCACCCAATCTTGATGATTCTTTCATGTAATGATCAGTACACCAAAACCACTTGGCTCACCAAATTTCGTTCTTCTAGGTTAAACCATTCGGTTGCAGTAACCGTTTTCATTCTTAGGTTTCACTCTGTTTTCTCCTATACGGATACATGCATTTGGAACTCTAAATCAAACACGGTTTGTGCTAGCTCTTTAAAACTTGACAGAATAAAGCAGTTTCAAGTTCTATTTCTACGGTTTGTTTTCTGTTGATGTATCCCTAAGCAGAGACTGGCGAAAATCATTTTGATGGAAAGGGGTTGCCAAGCTTCCAAAAGTACGAATGGCCTGAAATCACAGCAAACATTTTATCACCCAATCTCGATGATTCCTTCAGGTAATGATCAGTACACCAAAACAACTTGGCTCACCAAATTTCGTTCTTCTAGGTTAAACCGTTCCTTTGCAGTAACCATTTTCATTTTTAGGTTTCACTCTGTTTTCTCCTATAGGGATACATGTATTTGAAACTATAAATCAAACACGGTTTGTGCTAGCTCTTTGAAACTTGACACAATAAAGCAGTTTCAAGTTCTATCTCTATGGTTTGTTTGCTGTTGATGTAGCCCTAAGCAGAGACTGGCGAAAATCACTTTGATGGAAAGGGGTTGCCAATCTTCCAAAAAACTACGAATTGCCTGAAATCTCAGCAAACATTTTTTCACCCAATCTTGATGATTCTTTCAGGTAATGATCTGTACACCAAAACCACTTGGCTCACCAAATTTCGTTCTTCTTGGTTAAACCGTTCGTTTGCAGTAACCGTTTTCATTTTTAGGTTTCACTCTGTTTTCCTCCTATACGGATACATGTATTTGGAACTGTAAATCAAAGACGGTTTGTGCTAGCTCTTTGAAACTTGACACAATAAAGCAATTTCCAGTTCTATCTCTATGGTTTGTTTGCTGTTGATGTATCCCTAAGCAGAGACTGGAGAAAATCATTTTGATGGAAAGGGGTTGCCAATCTTTCAAAAAACTACGAGTTGCCTGAAATCTCAGCAAACATTTTTTCTCCCAATCTTGATGATTCTTTCAGGTAATGATCAGTACACCAAAACCACTTGGCACACCAAATTTCGTTCTTCTAGGTTAAACCGATCGTTTGCAGTAACCGTTTTCATTCTTAGGTTTCACTCTGTTTTCTCCTATACGGATACATGTATTTTGAACTCTAAATCAAACATGGTTTGTGCTAGCTTTTTGAAATTTGACAAAATAAAGCAGTTTCAAGTTCTAACTCTATGGTTTGTTTGCTGTTGATGTAGCCCTAAGCAGAGACTGGCGAAAATCACTTTCATGGAAAGGAGTTGCCAAGCTTCCAAAAGTACGAGTTGCCTGAAATCACAGCAAACATTTTATCACCCAATCTTGATGATTCTTTCAGGTAATGATCAATACACCAAAACAACTTGGCTCACCAAATTTCGTTCTTCTAGGTTAAACCGTTCCTTTGCAGTAACCATTTTCATTTTTAGGTTTCACTCTGTTTTCTCCTATACGGATACATATATTTGAACTATAAATCAAACACGGTTTGTGCTAGCTCTTTGAAACTTGACACAATAAAGCAGTTTCAAGTTCTATCTCTACGTTTTGTTTGCTGTTGATGTAGCCCTAAGCAGAGACTGGCGAAAATCACTTTGATGAAAAGGGGTTGCCAAGCTTCCAAAAGTACGAGTTGCCTGAAATCACAGGAAACATTTTATCACCCAATCTTGATGATTCTTTCAGGTAATGATCAGTACACCAAAACCACTTGGCTCACCAAATTTCATTCTTCTAGGTTAAACCGTTCGTTTGCAGTAACCGTTTTCATTTTTAGGTTTCACTCTGTTTTCTCCTATACGGATACATGTATTTGGAACTGTAAATCAAAGACGGTTTGTGCTAGCTCTTTGAAACTTGACACAATAAAGCAGTTTCAAGTTCTATCTCTATGGTTTGTTTGCTGTTGTTGTAGACCTAAGCAGAGACTGGCGAAAATCACTTTGATGGAAAGGGGTTGCCAAGCTTCCAAAAAACTTCGAGTTCCCTGAAATCTCAGCAAACATTTTTTCACCCAATCTTGATGATTCTTTCATGTAATGATCAGTACACCAAAACCACTTGGCTCACCAAATTTCGTTCTTCTAGGTTAAACCATTCGGTTGCAGTAACCGTTTTCATTCTTAGGTTTCACTCTGTTTTCTCCTATACGGATACATGCATTTGGAACTCTAAATCAAACACGGTTTGTGCTAGCTCTTTAAAACTTGACAGAATAAAGCAGTTTCAAGTTCTATTTCTACGGTTTGTTTTCTGTTGATGTATCCCTAAGCAGAGACTGGCGAAAATCACTTTGATGGAAAGGGGTTGCCAAGCTTCCAAAAGTACGAATGGCCTGAAATCACAGCAAACATTTTATCACCCAATCTCGATGATTCCTTCAGGTAATGATCAGTACACCAAAACAACTTGGCTCACCAAATTTCGTTCTTCTAGGTTAAACCGTTCCTTTGCAGTAACCATTTTCATTTTTAGGTTTCACTCTGTTTTCTCCTATAGGGATACATGTATTTGAAACTATAAATCAAACACGGTTTGTGCTAGCTCTTTGAAACTTGACACAATAAAGCAGTTTCAAGTTCTATCTCTATGGTTTGTTTGCTGTTGATGTAGCCCTAAGCAGAGACTGGCGAAAATCACTTTGATGGAAAGGGGTTGCCAATCTTCCAAAAAACTACGAATTGCCTGAAATCTCAGCAAACATTTTTTCACCCAATCTTGATGATTCTTTCAGGTAATGATCAGTACACCAAAACCACTTGGCTCACCAAATTTCGTTCTTCTTGGTTAAACCGTTCGTTTGCAGTAACCGTTTTCATTTTTAGGTTTCACTCTGTTTTCTCCTATACGGATACATGTATTTGGAACTGTAAATCAAAGACGGTTTGTGCTAGCTCTTTGAAACTTGACACAATAAAGCAATTTCCAGTTCTATCTCTATGGTTTGTTTGCTGTTGATGTATCCCTAAGCAGAGACTGGAGAAAATCATTTTGATGGAAAGGGGTTGCCAATCTTTCAAAAAACTACGAGTTGCCTGAAATCTCAGCAAACATTTTTTCTCCCAATCTTGATGATTCTTTCAGGTAATGATCAGTACACCAAAACCACTTGGCACACCAAATTTCGTTCTTCTAGGTTAAACCGATCGTTTGCAGTAACCGTTTTCATTCTTAGGTTTCACTCTGTTTTCTCCTATACGGATACATGTATTTTGAACTCTAAATCAAACATGGTTTGTGCTAGCTTTTTGAAATTTGACAAAATAAAGCAGTTTCAAGTTCTAACTCTATGGTTTGTTTGCTGTTGATGTAGCCCTAAGCAGAGACTGGCGAAAATCACTTTCATGGAAAGGAGTTGCCAAGCTTCCAAAAGTACGAGTTGCCTGAAATCACAGCAAACATTTTATCACCCAATCTTGATGATTCTTTCAGGTAATGATCAGTACACCAAAACCACTTGGCTCACCAAATTTCATTCTTCTAGGTTAAACCGTTCGTTTGCAGTAACCGTTTTCATTTTTAGGTTTCACTCTGTTTTCTCCTATACGGATACATGTATTTGGAACTCTAAATCAAACACGGTTTCTGCTAACTCTTTGAAACTTGACACAATAAAGCAGTTTCAAGTTTTATCTCTATGGTTTGTTTGCTGTTGATGTAGCCCTAAGCAGAGACTGGCGAAAATCACTTTGATGAAAAGAGGTTGTCAAGCTTCCAAAAAACTACGAGTTGCCTGAAATCTCAGCAAACATTTTTTCACCCAATCTTGATGATTCTTTCAGGTAATGATCAATACACCAAAACCACTTGGTTCACCACATTTCGTTCTTCTAGGTTAAACCGTTCGTTTGCAGTATCCGTTTTCATTTTTAGGTTTCACTCTGTTTTCTCCTATACAAATACATGTATTTGGAACTCTAAATCAAACACGGTTTGTGCTAGCTCTTTGAAACCTGACACAATAAAGAAGTTTCAAGTTCTATCTCTATGGTTTGTTTGCTGTTGATGTAGCCCTAAGCAGAGACTGGCGAAAATCACTTTGATGAAAAGAGGTTGTCAAGCTTCCACAAAACTACGAGTTGCCTGAAATCTCAGCAAACATTTTTTCACCCAATCTTGATGATTCTTTCAGGTAATGATCAGTACACCAAAACCACTTGGCTCACCAAATTTCGTTCTTCTAGGTTAAACCGTTCCTTTGCAGTAACCATTTTCATTTTTAGGTTTCACTCTGTTTTCTCCTATAGGGATACATGTATTTGGAACTGTAAATCAAAGACGGTTTGTGCTAGCTCTTTGAAACTTGACACAATAAAGCAGTTTCAAGTTCTATATCTATGGTTTTTTTGCTGTTGATGTAGCCCTAAGCAGAGACTGGAGAAAATCACTTTGATGGAAAGGGCTTGAAAAGCTTCCAAAAAACTACGAGTTGCCTGACATCTCAGCAAACATTTTTTCACCCAATCTTGATGATTCTTTCAGGTAATGATCAGTACACCAAAACAACTTGGCTCACCAAATTTCGTTCTTCTAGGTTAAACCGTTCCTTTGCAGTAACCATTTTCATTTTTAGGTTTCACTCTGTTTTCTCCTATAGGGATACATGTATTTGAAACTATAAATCAAACACAGTTTGTGCTAGCTCTTTGAAACTTGAAACAATAAAGCAGTTTCAAGTTCTATCTCTATGGTTTGTTTGCTGTTGATGTAGCCCTAAGCAGAGACTGGCGAAAATCACTTTCATGGAAAGGAGTTGCCAAGCTTCCAAAAGTACGAGTTGCCTGAAATCACAGCAAACATTTTATCACCCAATCTTGATGATTCTTTCAGGTAATGATCAGTACACCAAAACCACTTGGCTCACCAAATTTCATTCTTCTAGGTTAAACCGTTCGTTTGCAGTAACCGTTTTCATTTTTAGGTTTCACTCTGTTTTCTCGTATACGGATACAAGTATTTGGAACTGTAAATCAAACACGGTTTGTGCTAGCTCTTTGAAACTTGACACAATAAAGCAGTTTCAAGTTCTAACTCTATGGTTTGTTTGCTGTTGATGTAGCCTTAAGCAGAGACTGGCGAAAATCACTTTCATGGAAATAGGTTGCCAAGCTCCCAAAAACTAGGAGTTGCCTGAAATCTCAGCAAACATTTTTTCACGAAATCTTGATGATTCTTTCAGGTAATGACCAGTACACCAAAACCACTTGGCTCACCAAATTTCATTCTTCTGGGTTAAACCGTTCGTTTGCAGTAACCGTTTTCATTTTTAGGTTTCACTCTGTTTTCTCCTATAGGGATACATGTATTTGGAACTCTAAATCAAACACGGTTTGTGCTAGCTCTTTGAAACTTGACAGAATAAAGCAGTTTCAAGTTCTATCTCTGTGTTTGGTTTGCTGTTGATGTAGCCCTAAGCAGAGACTGGCGAAAATCACTTTGATGGAAACGGGTTGCCAAGCTTCCAAAAAACTACGAGTTGCCTGAAATCACAGCAAACATTTTATCACCCAATCTTGATGATTCTTTCAGGTAATGATCAGTACACCAAAACCACTTGGCTCACCAAATTTCGTTCTTCTAGGTTAAACCGTTCGTTTGCAGTTACAGTTTTCATTTTTAGGTTTCACTCTGTTTTCTCCTATAAGGATACATGTATTTGGAACTGTAAATCAAAGACGGTTTGTGCTAGCTCTTTGAAACTTGACACAATAAAGCAGTTTCAAGTTCTATATCTATGGTTTTTTTGCTGTTGATGTAGCCCTAAGCAGAGACTGGAGAAAATCACTTTGATGGAAAGGGCTTGAAAAGCTTCCTAAAAACTACGAGTTGCCTGAAATCTCAGCAAACATTTTTTCACCCAATCTTCGATTCTTTCAGGTAATGATCAGTACACCAAAACCACTTGGCTCACCAAATTTCGTTCTCCTAAGTTAACCGTTCGTTTGCAGTAACCCTTTTTATTTTTAGGTTTCACTCTCTTTTCTCCTATACGGATACTTGTATTTGGAACCCTAAAACAAACACGGTTTGTGCTAGCTCTTTGAAACTTGACACAATAAAGCAGTTTCAAGTTCTATATCTATGGTTTGTTTGCTGTTGATGTAGCCCTAAGCAGAGAATGGAGAAAATCACTTTGATGGAAAGGACTTGAAAAGCTTCCAAAAAACTACGAGTTGCCGAAATCACAGCAAACATTTTTTCACCCAATCTTGATGATTCTTTCAGGTAATGATCAGTACACCAAAACCACTTGGCTCACCAAATTTCGTTCTTCTTGGTTAAACCGTTCGTTTGCAGTAACCGTTTTCATTTTTAGGTTTCACTCTGTTTTCTCCTATACGGATACATGTATTTGGAACTCTAAATCATACACGATTTGTGCTAGCTCTTTGAAACTTGACACAATAAAGCAGTTTCAAGTTCTATCTCTTTGGTTTGTGTGCTGTTGATGTAGCCCTAAGCAGAAACTGGCGAAAATCACTTTGATGGAAAGGGGTTGCCAAGCTTCCAAAAAACTACGAGTTGCCTGAAATCTCAGCAAACATTTTTTCACCCAATCTTGATGATTCTTTCAGGTAATGATCAGTACACCAAAACCACTTGGCTCACCAAATTTCGTTCTTCTAGGTTAAACCGTTCGTTTGCAGTAACAGTTTTTATTCTTAGGTTTCACTCTGTTTTCTCCTATATGGATACATGTATTTGGAACTCTAAATCAAACACGGTTTGTGCTAGCTCTTTGAAACTTGACACAATAAAGCAGTTTCAAGTTCTAACTCTATGGTTTGTTTGCTGTTGATGTATCCCTAAGCAGAAACTGGCGAAAATCACTTTGATGGAAAGGGGTTGCCAAGCTTCCAAAAAACTACGAGTTGCCTGAAATCTCAGCAAACATTTTTTCACCCAATCTTGATGATTCTTTCAGGTAATGATCAGTACACCAAAACCACTTGGCTCACCAAATTTCGTTCTTCTAGGTTAAACCGTTCGTTTGCCGTAACCGTTTTTATATTTAGGTTTCACTCTCTTTTCTCCTATACGGATACATGTATTTGGAACCCTAAATCAAACACGGTTTGTACTAGCTCTTTGAAACTTGACACAATAAAGCAGTTTCAAGTTCTATCTCTATGGTTTGTTTCCTGTTGATGTAGCCCTAAGCAGAGACTGTCGAAAATCACTTTGATTTAAAGGGGTTGCCAAGCTTACAAAAAACTACGAGTTGCCTGAAATCACAGCAAACATTTTTTCACCCAATCTTGATGATTCTTTCAGGTAATGATCAGTACACCAAAACCACTTGGCTCACCAAATTTCGTTCTTCTTTGTTAAACCGTTCGTTTGCAGTAACCGTTTTCATTTTTAGGTTTCACTCTGTTTTCTCCTATAGGGATACATGTATTTGGAACTCTAAATCAAACACGGTTTGTGCTAGCTCTTTTATACTTGACACAATAAAGCAGTTTCACGTTCTATCTCTATGGATGTTTTGCTGTTGATGTAGCCCTAAGCAGAGACTGGCGAAAGTCACTTTGATGGAAAGGGGTTGCCAAGCTTCCAAAATTACGAGTTGCCTGAAATCACAGCAAACATTTTATCACCCAATCTTGATGATTCTTTCAGGTAATGATCAGTACACCAAAACGACATGGCTCACCAAATTTCGTTCTTCTAGTTTAAACGGTTCGTTTGCAGTAACCGTTTTCATTTTTAGGTTTCACTCTGTTTTCTCCTATACGGATACATGTATTTGGAACTCTAAATCAAACACGGTTTGTGCTAGCTCTTTGAAACTTGACACAATAAAGCATTTTCAAGTTCTATCTCTCTGGTTTGTTTGCTGTTGATGTAGCCCTAAGCAGAAACTGGCGAAAATCACTTTGATGGAAAGGGGTTGCCAAGCTTCCAAAAAACTACGAGTTGCCTGAAATCTCAGCAAACATTTGTTCACCCTATCTTGATGATTCTTTCAGGCAATGATCAGTACACCAAAACCACTTGGCTCACCAAATTTCGTTCTCCTAGGTTAAACCGTTCGTTTGCAGTAACCGTTTTCATTTTTAGGTTTCACTCTGTTTTCTCCTATATGGATACATGTATTTGGAACTCTAAATCAAACACGGTTTGTGCTAGCTCTTTGAAACTTGACACAATAAAGCAGTTTCAAGTTCTATCTCTATGGTTTGTTTGCTGTTTTTGTAGCCCTAAGCAGAAACTGGCGAAAATCACTTTGATGGAAAGGGGTTGCCAAGCTTCCAAAAAACTACGAGTTGCCTGAAATCTCAGCAAACATTTTTTCACCCAATCTTGATGATTCTCAGGTAATGATCAGTACACCAAAACCACTTGGCTCACCAAATTTCGTTCTTCTAGGTTAAACCGTTCGTTTGCAGTAACAGTTTTTATTCTTAGGTTTCACTCTGTTTTCTCCTATACAAATACATGTATTTGGAACTCTAAATCAAACACGGTTTGTGCTAGCTCTTTGAAACTTGACACAATAAAGCAGTTTCAAGCTCTAACTCTATGGTTTGTTTGCTGTTGATGTAGCCTTAAGCAGAGACTGGCGAAAATTACTTTCATGGAAATAGGTTGCCAAGCTCCCAAAAACTAGGAGTTGCCTGAAATCTCAGCAAACATTTTTTCACGAAATCTTGATGATTCTTTCAGGTAATGACCAGTACACCAAAACAACTTGGCTCACCAAATTTCGTTCTTCTGGGTTAAACCGTTCGTTTGCAGTAACCGTTTTCATTTTTAGGTTTCACTCTGTTTTCTCCTATAGGGATACATGTATTTGGAACTCTAAATCAAACACGGTTTGTGCTAGCTCTTTGAAACTTGACAGAATAAAGCAGTTTCAAGTTCTATCTCTATGGTTGGTTTGCTGTTGATGTAGCCCTAAGCAGAGACTGGCGAAAATCACTTTGATGGAAAAAGGTTGCCAAGCTTCCAAAATTACGAGTTGCCTGAAATCACAGCAAACATTTTATCACCCAATCTTGATGATTCTTTCAGGTAATGATCAGTACACCAAAACCACTTGGCTCACCAAATTTCGTTCTCCTAGGTTAAACCGTTCGTTTGTAGTAACCGTTTTCATTTTTAGGTTTCACTCTGTTTTCTCCTATACGGATACATGTATTTGGAACTCTACATCAAACACGGTTTGTGCTAGCTATTTGAAACTTTACACAATAAAGCAGTTTCAAGTTCTATCTCTACGGTTTGTTTGCTGTTGATGTATCCCTAAGCAGAAACTGGCGAAAATCACTTTGATGGAAAGGGGTTGCGAAGCTTCCAAAAGTACGAGTTGCCAGAAATCACAGCAAACATTTTATTACCCAATCTTGATGATTCTTTCAGGTAATGATCAGTACACCAAAACCACTTGGCTCACCAGATTTCGTTCTTCTAGGTTAAACCGTTCGTTTGCAGTAACCGTTTTCATTTTTAGGTTTCACTCTGTTTTCTCCTATACGGATACATGTATTTGGAACTCTAAATCAAACACGGTTTGTGCTAGCTCTTTGAAACTTGACACAATAAAGCAGTTTCAAGTTCTATCTCTATGGTTTGTTTTCTGTGGATGTAGCCCTAAGCAGAGACTGGCGAAAATCACTTTGATGGAAAGGGGTTGCCAAGCTTCCAAAAGTACGAGTTGCCAGAAATCACAGCAAACATTTTATCACCCAATCTTGATGATTCTTTCAGGTAATGATCAGTACACCAAAACCACTTGTCTCACCAGATTTCGTTCTTCTAGGTTAAACCGTTCGTTTGCAGTAACTGTTTTCATTTTTAGTTTTCACTCTGTTTTCTCCTATACGGATACATGTATTTGGAACTCTAAATCAAACACGGTTTGTGCTAGCTCTTTGAAACTTGACACAATAAAGCAGTTTCAAGTTCTATCTCTATGGTTTGTTTGCTGTTGATGTAGCCCTAAGGAGAAACTGGCGAAAATCACTTTGATGGAAAGGGGTTGCCAAGCTTCCAAAAAACTACGAGTTGCCTGAAATCTCAGCAAACATTTTTTCACCCAATCTTGATGATTCTTTCAGGTAATGATCAGTACACCAAAACCACTTGGCTCACCAAATTTCGTTCTTCTAGGTTAAACCGTTCGTTTGCAGTAACCGTTTTTATTTTTAGGTTTCACTCTGTTTTCTCCTATACGGATACATGTATTTGGAACCCTAAATCAAACACGGATTGTACTAGCTCTTTGAAACTTGACACAATAAAGCAGTTTCAAGTTCTATCTCTATGGTTTGTTTGCTATTGATGTAGCCCTAAGCAGAGACTGGCGAAAATCACTTTGATGGAAAGGGGTTGCCAAGCTTCCAAAAAACTACGAGTTGTCTGAAATCTCAGCAAACATTTTTTCACCCAATCTTGATGATTCTTTCAGGTAATGATCAGTACACCAAAACAACTTGGCTCACCAAATTTCGTTCTTCTTGGTTAAACCGGTCGTTTGCAGTAACCGTTTTCATTTTTAGGTTTCACTGTTTTCTCCTATAGGGATACATGTATTTGGAACTCTAAATCAAACACAGTTTGTGCTAGCTCTTTTATACTTGACACAATAAAGCAGTTTCACGTTCTCTCTCTATGGATGTTTTGCTGTTGATGTAGCCCTATGCAGAGACTGGCGAAAATCACTTTGATGGAAAGGGGTTGCCAAGCTTCCAAAATTACGAGTTGCCTGAAATCACAGCAAACATTTTATCACCCAATCTTGATGATTCTTTCAGGTAATGATCAGTACACCAAAACCACTTGGCTCACCAAATTTCGTTCTTCTAGGTTAAACCGTTCGTTTGCAGTAACCGTTTTCATTTTTAGTTTTCACTCTGTTTTCACCTATACGGATACATGTATTTGGAACTCTAAATCAAACATGGTTTGTGCTAGCTCTTTGAAACTTGACACAATAAAGCAGTTTCAAGTTCTGTCTCTATGGTTTGTTTGCTGTTGATGTAGCCCTAAGCAGAGACTGGAGAAAATCACTTTGATGGAAAGGGCTTGAAAAGCTTCCAAAAAACTACGAGTTGCCTGAAATCTCAGCAAACATTTTTTCACCCAATCTTGATGATTCTTTCAGGTAATGATCAGTACACCAAAACCACTTGGCTCACCAAATTTCGTTCTCCTAGGTTAAACCGTTCGTTTGCAGTAACCGTTTTCATTTTTAGGTTTCACTCTGTTTTCTTCTATAGAAATACATGTATTTGGAACTCTAAATCAAACACGGTTTGTGCTAGGTATTTGAAACTTTACACAATAAAGCAGTTTCAAGTTCTATCTCTACGGATTGTTTGCTATTGATGTATCCCTAAGCAGAGACTGGCGAAAATCACTTTGATGGAAAGGGGTTGCCAAGCTTCCAAAAGTAGGAGTTGCCAGAAATCACAGCAAACATTTTATCACCTAATCTTGATGATTCTTTCAGGTAATGATCAGTACACCAAAACCACTTGTCTCACCAGATTTTGTTCTTCTAGGTTAAACCGTTCGTTTGCAGTAACTGTTTTCATTTTTAGGTTTCACTCTGTTTTCTCCTATACGGATACATGTATTTGGAACTCTAAATCAAACACGGTTTGTTCTAGCTCTTTGAAACTTGACACAATAAAGCAGTTTCAAGTTCTATCTCTATGGTTTGTTTTCTGTTGATGTAGCCCTAAGCAGAAACTGGCGAAAATCACTTTGATGGAAAGGGTTTGCCAAGCTTCCAAAAAACTACGAGTTGCCTGAAATCTCAGCAAACATTTTTTCACCCAATCTTGATGATACTTTCAGGTAATGATCAGTACACCAAAACCACTTGGCTCACCAAATTTCGTTCTTCTAGGTTAAACCGTTCATTTGCAGTAACCGTTTTCATTTTTAGGTTTCACTCTGTTTTCTCCTATACGGTTACATGTATTTAGAACCCTAAATCAAACTCGGTTTGTGTTAGCTCTTTGAAACGTGACACAATAAAGCAGTTTCAAGTTCTATCTCTATGGTTTGTTTGCTGTTGATGTAGCCCTAAGCAGAAACTGGCGAAAATCACTTTGATGGAAAGGGGTTGCCAAGCTTCCAAAAAACTACGATTTGCCTAAAATCTCAGCAAACCTTTTTTCACCCAATCTTGATGATTCTTTCAGGTAATGATCAGTACACCAAAACCACTTGGCTCACCAAATTTCGTTCTTCTAGGTTAAACCGTTCGTTTGCAGTAACAGTTTTTATTCTTAGGTTTCACTGTGTTTTCTCCTATACGGATACATGTATTTGGAACTCTAAATCAAACACGGTTTGTGCTAGCTCTTTGAAACTTGACACAATAAAGCAGTTTCAATTTCTAACTCTATGGTTTGTTTGCTGTTGATGTAGCCTTAAGCAGAGACTGGCGAAAATCACTTTCATGGAAATAGGTTGCCAAGCTCCCCAAAACTAGGAGTTGCCTGAAATCTCAGCAAACATTTTTTCACGAAATCTTGATGATTCTTTCAGGTAATGACCAGTACACCAAAACCACTTGGCTCACCAAATTTCGTTCTTCTGGGTTAAACCGTTCGTTTGCAGTAACCGTTTTAATTTTTAGGTTTCACTCTGTTTTCTCCTATAGGGATACATGTATTTGGAACTCTAAATCAAACACGGTTTGTGCTAGCTCTTTGAAACTTGACAGAATAAAGCAGTTTTAAGTTCTATCTCTATGGTTGGTTTGCTGTTGATGTAGCCCTAAGCAGAGACTGGCGAAAATCACTTTGATGGAAAGGGGTTGCCAAGCTTCCAAAATTACGAGTTGCCTGAAATCACAGCAAACATTTTATCACTCAATCTTGATGATTCTTTCAGGTAATGATCAGTACACCAAAACGACTTGGCTCACCAAATTTCGTTCTTCTAGGTTAAACCGTTCGTTTGCAGTAAGCGTTTTCATTTTTAGGTTTCACTCTGTTTTCTCCTATACGGATACATGTATTTGGAACTCTAAATCAAACACGGTTTGTTCTAGCTCTTTGAAACTTGACAGAATTAAGCAGTTTCAAGTTCTATCTCTATGGTTGGTTTGCTGTTGATGTAGCCCTAAGCAGAGACTGGCGAAAATCACTTGGATGGAAAGGGGTTGCCAAGCTTCCAAAACTACGAGTTGCATGAAATCACAGCAAACCTTTTATCACCCAATCTTGATGATTCTTTCAGGTAATGATCAGAACACCAAAACCACTTAGCTCACCAAATTTCGTTCTTCTAGTTTAAACCGTTCGTTTGCAGTAACCGTTTTCATTTTTAGGTTTCACTCTGTTTTCTCCTATACGGATACATGTATTTGGAACTGTAAATCAAAGACAGTTTGTGCTAGCTCTTTGAAACTTGACACAATAAAGCAGTTTCAAGTTCTATCTCTATGGTTTGTTTGCTGTTGATGTAGCCCTAAGCAGAGACTGGCGAAAATCACTTTGATGGAAAGGGGTTGCCAAGCTTCCAAAAAACTACGAGTTGTCTGAAATCTCAGAAAACATTTTTTCACCCAATCTTGATGATTCTTTCATGTAATGATCAGTACACCAAAACCACTTGGCTCACCAAATTTCGTTCTTCTTGGTTAAACAATTCGTTTGCAGTAACCGTTTTCATTTTTAGGTTTCACTCTGTTTTCTCCTACAGGGATACTTGTATTTGGAAC
Organism: Ictidomys tridecemlineatus; assembly: GCF_052094955.1. Classification (NCBI taxonomy): domain Eukaryota; kingdom Metazoa; phylum Chordata; class Mammalia; order Rodentia; family Sciuridae; genus Ictidomys; species Ictidomys tridecemlineatus. The sequence continues at coordinate 23,527 of NW_027521231.1, forward strand.
TCTAAATCAAACACGGTTTGTGCTAGCTCTTTTATACCTGACACAATAAAGCAGTTTCAAGTTCTATTTCTATGGATGGTTTGCTGTTGATGTAGCCCTAAGCAGAGACTGGCGAAAATCACTTTGATGGAAAGGGGTTGCCAAGCTTCCAAAATTACGAGTTGCCTGAAATCACAGCAAACATTTTATCACCCAATCTTGATGATTCTTTCAGGAAATGATCAGTACATCAAAACGACTTGGCTCACCAAATTTCGTTCTTCTAGGTTAAACCGTTCGTTTGCAGTAACCGTTTTCATTTTTAGGTTTCACTCTGTTTTCTCCTATACGGATACATGTATTTGGAACTCTAAATCAAACACGGTTTGGGCTAGCTCTTTGAAACTTGACACAATAAAGCAGTTTCAAGTTCATTCTCTATGGATGGTTTGCTGTTGATGTAGCCCTAAGCAGAGACTGGCGAAAATCACTTTGATGGAAAGGGGTTGCCAAGCTTCCAAAATTACGAGTTGCCTGAAATCACAGCAAACATTTTATCACCCAATCTTGATGATTCTTTCAGGTAATGATCAGTACACCAAAACCACTTGGCTCACCAAATTTCATTCTTCTAGTTTAAACCGTTCGTTTGCAGTAACCGTTTTCATTTTGAGGTTTCACTCTGTTTTCTCCTATATGGATACATGTATTTGGAACTCTAAATCAAACACGGTTTGTGCTAGCTATTTGAAACTTGACACAATAAAGCAGTTTCAAGTTTTATCTCTACGGTTTGTTTGCTGTTGATGTATCCCTAAGCAGAGACTGGCGAAAATCACTTTGATGGAAAGGGGTTGCCAAGCTTCCAAAAGTACGAGTTGCCAGAAATCACAGCAAACATTTTATCACCCAATCTTGATGATTCTTTCAGGTAATGATCAGTACACCAAAACCACTTGTCTCACCAGATTTCGTTCTTCTAGGTTAAAACGTTCATTTGCAGTAACTATTTTCATTTTTAGGTTTCCCTCTGTTTTCTCCTATACGGATACATGTATTTGGAACTCTAAATCAAACACGGTTTGTGCTAGCTCTTTGAAACTTGACACAATAAAGCAGTTTCAAGTTCTATCTCTATGGTTTCTTTTCTGTTGATGTAGCCCTAAGCAGAAACTGGCGAAAATCACTTTGATGGAAAGGGATTGCCAAGCTTCCAAAAAACTACGAGTTGCCAGAAATCTCAACAAACATTTTTTCACCCAATCTTGATGATTCTTTCAGGTAATGATCATTACACCAAAACCACTTGGCTAACTAAATTTCGTTCTTCTTGGTTAAACCGTTCGTTTGCAGTAACCGTTTTCTTTTTTAGGTTTCACTCTGTTTTCTCCTATAGGGATACATGTATTTGGAACTCTAAATCAAACACGGTTCGTGCTAGCTCTTTGAAACTTGACACAATAAAGCAGTTTCAAGTTCTATCTCTATTTTTTGTTTGCTGTTGATGTAGCCCTAAGCAGAGACTGGCGAAAATCACTTTGATGCAAAGGGGTTGCCAACCTTCCAAAAAACTACGAGTTGCCTGAAATCTCAGCAAACATTTTTTTACCCAATCTTGATGATTATTTCTGGTAATGTTCAGTACACCAAAACCACTTGGCTCACCAAATTTCCTTCTTCTAGGTAAAACCGTTCGTTTGCAGTAACCGTTTTCATTTTTAGGTTTCACTCTGTTTTCTCCTATACGGTTACATGTATTTGGAACCCTAAATCAAACACGGTTTGTGCTAGCTCTTTGAAACGTGACACAATAAAGCAGTTTCAAGTTCTATCTCTATGGTTTGTTTGCTGTTGATGTAGCCCTAAGCAGAGACCTGCGATAATCACTTTGATGGAAAAAGGTTGCCAAGCTTCCAAAGAACTACGAGTTGTCTGAAATCTCAGCAAACATTTTTTCACCCAATCTTGATGATTCTTTCAGGTAATGATCAGTACACCAAAACCACTTGGCTCACCAAATTTCGTTCTTCTAGATTAAACCATTCGTTTGCAGTAACCGTTTTCATTTTTAGGTTTCACTCTGTTTTCTCCTACAGGGATACATGTATTTGGAACTCTAAATCAAACACGGTTTGTGCTAGCTCTTTTATACCTGACACAATAAAGCAGTTTCAAGTTCTATTTCTATGGATGGTTTGCTGTTGATGTAGCCCTAAGCAGAGACTGGCGAAAATCACTTTGATGGAAAGGGGTTGCCAAGCTTCCAAAATTACGAGTTGCCTGAAATCACAGCAAACATTTTATCACGAAATCTTGATGATTCTTTCAGGAAATGATCAGTACATCAAAACGACTTGGCTCACCAAATTTCGTTCTTCTAGGTTAAACCGTTCGTTTGCAGTAACCGTTTTCATTTTTAGGTTTCACTCTGTTTTCTCCTATACGGATACATGTATTTGGAACTCTAAATCAAACACGGTTTGGGCTAGCTCTTTGAAACTTGACACAATAAAGCAGTTTCAAGTTCTTTCTCTATGGATGGTTTGCTGTTGATGTAGCCCTAAGCAGAGACTGGCGAAAATCACTTTGATGGAAAGGGGTTGCCAAGCTTCCAAAATTACGAGTTGCCTGAAATCACAGCAAACATTTTATCACCCAATCTTGATGATTCTTTCAGGTAATGATCAGTACACCAAAACGACTTGGCTCACCAAATTTCATTCTTCTAGGTTAAACCGTTCGTTTGCAGTAACCGTTTTGGATTTGAGGTTTCACTCTGTTTTCTCCTATATGGATACATGTATTTGGAACTCTAAATCAAACACGGTTTGTGCTAGCTATTTGAAACTTGACACAATAAAGCAGTTTCAAGTTTTATCTCTACGGTTTGTTTGCTGTTGATGTATCCCTAAGCAGAGACTGGCGAAAATCACTTTGATGGAAAGGGGTTGCCAAGCTTCCAAAAGTACGAGTTGCCAGAAATCACAGCAAACATTTTATCACCCAATCTTGATGATTCTTTCAGGTAATGATCAGTACACCAAAACCACTTGTCTCACCAGATTTCGTTCTTCTAGGTTAAAACGTTCGTTTGCAGTAACTATTTTCATTTGTAGGTTTCACTCTGTTTTCTCCTATACGGATACATGTATTTGGAACTCTAAATCAAACACGGTTTGTGCTAGCTCTTTGAAACTTGACACAATAAAGCAGTTTCAAGTTCTATCTCTATGGTTTGTTTTCTGTTGATGTAGCCCTAAGCAGAAACTGGCGAAAATCACTTTGATGGAAAGGGGTTGCCAAGCTTCCAAAAAACTACGAGTTGCCAGAAATCTCAACAAACATTTTTTCACCCAATCTTGATGATTCTTTCAGGTAATGATCAGTACACCAAAACCACTTGGCTCACCAAATTTCGTTCTTCTAGATTAAACCGTTCGTTTGCAGTAACCGTTTTTATTTTTAGGTTTCACTCTGTTTTCTCCTATACGGATACATGTATTTGGAACCCTAAATCAAACACGGTTTGTACTAGCTCTTTGAAACTTGACACAATAAAGCAGTTTCAAGTTCTATATCTATGGTTTGTTTGCTGTTGATGTAGCCCTAAGCAGAAACTGGCGAGAATCACTTTGATGGAAAGGGGTTGCCAAGCTTCCAAAAAACTACGAGTTGCCTGAAATCTCAGCAAACATATTTTCACCCAATCTTGATGATTCTTTCAGGTAATGATCAGTACACCAAAACCACTTGGCTCACCAAATTTCGTTGCCTGAAATCTCAGTAAACATTTTTTTACCCAATCTTGATGATTCTTTCAGGTAATTATCAGTACACCAAAACCACTTGGCTTACCAAATTTCGTTCTTCTAGGTTAAACCGTTCGTTTGCAGTAACCGTTTTCATTTTTAGGTTTCACTATGTTTTCTCCTATATGGTTACATGTATTTGGAACCCTAAATCAAACACGGTTTGTGCTAGCTCTTTGAAACGTGACACAATAAAGCAGTTTCAAGTTCTATCTCTATGGTTTGTTTGCTGTTGATGTAGCCCTAAGCAGAGACTGGCGAAAATCACTTTGATGGAAAGGGGTTGCCAAGCTTCCAAAGAACTACGAGTTGTCTGAAATCTCAGCAAACATTTTTTCACCCAATCTTGATGATTCTTTCAGGTAATGATCAGTACACCAAAACGACTTGGCTCACCAAGTTTCGTTCTTCTAGGTTAAACCGTTCGTTTGCAGTAACCGTTTTCATTTTTAGGTTTCACTCTGTTTTCTCCTATACGGATACATGTATTTGGAACTCTAAATCAAACACGGTTCGTGCTAGCTCTTTGAAACTTGACACAATAAAGCAGTTTCAAGTTCTATCTCTATGGTTTGCTTGCTGTTGATGTAGCCCTAAGCAGAGACTGGCGAAAATCACTTTGATGGAATGGGGTTGCCAAGCTTCCAAAAAACTACGAGTTGTCTGAAATCTCAGCAAACATTTTTTCACCCAATCTTGATGATTCTTTCATGTAATGATCAGTACACCAAAACCACTTGGCTCACCAAATTCCGTTCTTCTTTGTTAAACCATTCGTTTGCAGTAACCGTTTTCATTTTTAGGTTTCACTCTGTTTTCTCCTACAGGGATACATGTATTTGGAACTCTAAATCAAACACGGTTTGTGCTAGCTCTTTTATACCTGACACAATAAAGCAGTTTCAAGTTCTATTTCTATGGATGGTTTGCTGTTGATGTAGCCCTAAGCAGAGACTGGCGAAAATCACTTTGATGGAAAGGGGTTGCCAAGCTTCCAAAATTACGAGTTGCCTGAAATCACAGCAAACATTTTATCACCCAATCTTGATGATTCTTTCAGGAAATGATCAGTACATCAAAACGACTTGGCTCACCAAATTTCGTTCTTCTAGGTTAAACCCTTCGTTTGCAGTAACCGTTTTCATTTTTAGGTTTCACTCTGTTTTCTCGTATACGGATACATGTATTTGGAACTCTAAATCAAACACGGTTTGGGCTAGCTCTTTGAAACTTGACACAATAAAGAAGTTTCAAGTTTTATCTCTATGGTTTGTTTGCTGTTGATATAGCCCTAAGCAGAGACTGGCGAAAATCACTTTGATGAAAAGAGGTTGTCAAGCTTCCAAAAAACTACGAGTTGCCTGAAATCTCAGGAAACATTTTTTCTCCCAATCTTGACGATTCTTTCAGGTAATGATCAGTACACCAAAACGACTTGGCTCACCAAATTTCGTTCTTCTAGGTTAAACCGTTCGTTTGCAGTAACAGGTTTCATTTTGAGGTTTCACTCTGTTTTCTCCTATATGGATACATGTATTTGGAACTCTAAATCAAACACGGTTTGTGCTAGCTATTTGAAACTTGACACAATAAAGCAGTTTCAAGTTTTATCTCTACGGTTTGTTTGCTGTTGATGTATCCCTAAGCAGAGACTGGCGAAAATCACTTTGATGGAAAGGGGTTGCCAAGCTTCCAAAAGTACGAGTTGCCAGAAATCACAGCAAACATTTTATCACCCAATCTTGATGATTCTTTCAGGTAATGATCAGTACACCAAAACCACTTGTCTCACCAGATTTCGTTCTTCTAGGTTAAACTGTTCGTTTGCAGTAACCGTTTGTATTCTTAGGTTTCACTCTGTTTTCTCCTATAGGGATACATGTATTTGGAACTCTAAATCAAACACGGTTTGTGCTAGCTCTTTTATACTTGACACAATAAAGCAGTTTCAAGTTCTATCTCTATGGATGGTTTGCTGTTGATGTAGCCCTAAGCAGAGACTGGCGAAAATCACTTTGATGGAAAAGGGTTGCAAGCTTCCAAAATTACGAGTTGCCTGAAATCACAGGAAACATTTTATCACCCAATCTTGATGATTCTTTCAGGTAATGATCAGTACACCAAAACCACTTGGCTCACCAAATTTCGTTCTCCTAGGTTAAACCGTTCGTTTGCAGTAACCGTTTTCATTTTTAGGTTTCACTCTGTTTTCTCCTATAGGGATACATGTATTTGGAAATCTAAATCAAACACGGTTTGTGCTAGCTATTTGAAACTTTACACAATAAAGCAGTTTCAAGTTCTATCTCTACGGTTTGTTTGCTGTTGATGTAGCCCTAAGCAGAGACTGGCGAAAATCACTTTGATGGAAAGGGGTTGCGAAGGTTCCAAAAGTACGAGTTGCCAGAAATTACAGCAAACATTTTATTACCCAATCTTGATGATTCTTTCAGGTAATGATCAGTACACCAAAACCACTTGGCTCACCAGATTTCGTTCTTCTAGGTTAAACCGTTCGTTTGCAGTAACTGTTTTCATTTTTAGGTTTCACTCTGTTTTCTCCTATACGGATACATGTATTTGGAACTCTAAATCAAACACCGTTTGTGCTAGCTCTTTGAAACTTGACACAATAAAGCAGTTTCAAGTTCTATCTCTATGGTTTGTTTGCTGTTGATGTAGCCCTAAGCAGAAACTGGCGAAAATCACTTTGATGGAAAGGGGTTGCCAAGCTTCCAAAAAACTACGAGTTGCCTGAAATCTCAGCAAACATATTTTCACCCAATCTTGATGATTCTTTCAGGTAATGATCAGTACACCAAAACCACTTGGCTCACCAAATTTCGTTGCTTGAAATCTCAGTAAACATTTTTTTACCCAATCTTGATGATTCTTTCAGGTAATGATCAGTACACCAAAACCACTTGGCTTACCAAATTTCGTTCTTCTAGGTTAAACCGTTCGTTTGCAGTAACCGTTTTCATTTTTAGGTTTCACTCTGTTTTCTCCTATACGGTTACATGTATTTGGAACCCTAAATCAAACACGGTTTGTGCTAGCTCTTTGAAACGTGACACAATAAAGCAGTTTCAAGTTCTATCTCTATGGTTTGTTTGCTGTTGATGTAGCCCTAAGCAGAGACCTGTGAAAATCACTTTGATGGAAAGGGGTTGCCAAGCTTCCAAAGAACTACGAGTTGTCTGAAATCTCAGCAAACATTTTTTCACCCAATCTTGATGATTCTTTCAGGTAATGATCAGTACACCAAAACGACTTGGCTCACCAAGTTTCGTTCTTCTAGGTTAAACCGTTCGTTTGCAGTAACCGTTTTCATTTTTAGGTTTCACTCTGTTTTCTCCTATACGGATACATGTATTTGGAACTCTAAATCAAACACGGTTCGTGCTAGCTCTTTGAAACTTGACACAATAAAGCAGTTTCAAGTTCTATCTCTATTTTTTGTTTGCTGTTGATGTAGCCCTAAGCAGAGACTGGCGAAAATCACTTTGATGCAAAGGGGTTGCCAAGCTTCCAAAGAACTACGAGTTGTCTGAAATCTCAGCAAACATTTTTTCACCCAATCTTGATGATTCTTTCAGGTAATGATCAGTACACCAAAACCACTTGGCTCACCAAATTTCGTTCTTCTAGATTAAACCGTTCGTTTGCAGTAACCGTTTTTATTTTTAGGTTTCACTCTGTTTTCTCCTATACGGATACATGTATTTGGAACTCTAAATCAAACACGGTTTGTGCTAGCTCTTTGAAACTTGACACAATAAATCAGTTTCAAGTTCTAACTCTATGGTTTGTTGGCTGTTGATGTAGCCTTAAGCAGAGACTGGCGAAAATCACTTTCATGGAAATAGGTTGCCAAGCTCCCAAAAACTACGAGTTGCCTGAAATCTCAGCAAACATTTTTTCACGAAATCTTGATGATTCTTTCAGGTAATGACCAGTACACCAAAACCACTTGGCTCACCAAATTTCGTTCTTCTGGGTTAAACCGTTCGTTTGCAGTAACCGTTTTCATTTTTAGGTTTCACTCTGTTTTCTCCTATAGGGATACATGTATTTGGAACTCTAAATCAAACACGGTTTGTGCTAGCTCTTTGAAACTTGACACAATACAGCAGTTTCAAGTTCTATCTCTATGGTTTGTTTGCTGTTGATGTAGCCCTAAGCAGAGACTGGCAAAAATCACTTTGATGAAAATGGGTTGCCAAGCTTCCAAAAGTACAAGTTGCCTGAAATCTCAGCAAACATTATTCTCCCTATCTAGATGATTCTTTCAGGTAAAGATCAGTACACCAAAACCACTTGGCTCACCAAATTTCGTTCTTCTAGGTTAAACCGTTCGTTTGCAGTAATCGTTTTCATTTTTAGGTTTCACTCTGTTTTCTCCTATAGGGATACATGTATTTGGAACTCTAAATCAAACACGGTTTGTGCTAGCTCTTTGAAACTTGACACAATAAAGCAGTTTCAAGTTCTATCTCTATGGTTTGTTTGCTGTTGATATAGCTCTAAGCAGAGACTGGAGAAAATCACTTTGATGGAAAGGGGTTGCCAAGCTTCCATAAAACTACGAGTTGCCTGAAATCTCAGCAAACATTTTTTCACCCAATCTTGATGATTCTTTCAGGTAATGATCAGTACACCAAAACCATTGGTAACAAAATTTCGTTCTTCTAGGTTAAACCGTTCGTTTGCAGTAACCATTTTCATTTTTAGATTACACTCTGTTTTCTCCTATACGGATACATGTATTTGGAACTCTAAATCAAACACGGTTTGTGCTAGCTCTTTGAAACTTGACACAATAAAGCAGTTTCAAGTTCTATCTCTACAGTTTGTTTTCTGTTGATGTAGCCCTAATCAGAGACTGGCGAAAATCACTTTGATGGAAAGGGGTTGCCAAGCTTCCAAAAGTACGAGTTGCCTGAAATCACAGCAAACATTTTATAACCCAATCTTGATGATTCTTTCAGGTAATGATCAGTACATTAAATGCACTTGGCTCACCAAATTTCGTTCTTCTAGATTAAACCGTTCGTTTGCAGTAACTGTTTTCATTTTTAGGTTTCACTCTATTTTCTCCTATACGGATACATGTATTTGGAACTCTAAATCAAACACAGTTTGTGCTAGCTCTTTTAACTAGACACAATAAAGCAGTTTCAAGTTCTATCTCTATGATTTGTTTTCTGTTGTTGTAGCCCTAAGCAGAGACTGGTGAAAATCACTTTGATTGAAAGGGGTTGCCAAGCTTCCATAAAACTACGAGTTGCCTGAAATCACAGCAAACATTTTATCACCCAATCTTGATGATTCTTTCAGGTAATGATCAGTACACCAAAACCATTGGTAACCAAATTTCGTTCTTCTAGGTTAAACCATTCGTTTGCAGTAACCGTTTTCATATTTAGATTACACTCTGTTTTCTCCTATACGGATACATGTATTTGGAACTCTAAATGAAACACGGTTTGTGCTAGCTCTTTGAAACGTGACACAATAAAGCAGTTTCAAGTTCTATCTCTACGGTTTGTTTGCTGTTGATGTAGCCCTAAGCAGAGACTGGCGAAAATCACTTTGATGGAATGAAGTTGCCAAGCTTCCAAAAGTACGAGTTGCATGAAATCACAGCAAACATTTTATCACCCAATCTTGATGATTCTTTCAGGTAATGATCAGTACACCAAAACCACTTGGCTCACCAAATTTCGTTCTTCTAGGTTAAACCGTTCGTTTGCAGTAACAGGTTTCATTTTTAGGTTTCACTCTGTTTTCTCCTATACGGATACATGTATTTGGAACTCTAAATCAAACACGGTTTTTGCTAGCTCTTTGAAACTTGACACAATAAAGCAGTTTCAAGTTCTATCTCTATGGTTTGTTTGTTGTTGATGTAGCCATAAGCAGAGACTGGCGAAAATCACTTTGATGGAAAGGGGTTGCCAAGCTTCCCAAAGTACGAGTTGCCTGAAATCACAGCACACATTTTATCACCCAATCTTGATGATTCTTTCAGGTAATGATCAGTACACCAAAACCACCTGGCTCACCAAATTTCCTTCTTCTAGGTTAAACGTTTCGTTTGGAGTAACCGTTTTCATTTTTAGGTTTCACTCTGTTTTCTCCTATACGGATACATGTATTTGGAACTCTAAATCAAACACGGTTTGTGCTAGCTCTTTGAACTAGACACAATAAAGCAGTATCAAGTTCTATCTCTATGGTTTGTTTGCGGTTGATATAGCCCTAAGCAGAGACTGGCGAAAATCTCTTTGATGGAAAGGGGTTGCCAAGCTTCCAAAACTACGAATTGCCTGAAATCACAGCAAACATTTTATCACCCAATCTTGAGGATTCTTTCAGGTAATGATCAGTACATTAAATCCACTTGGCTCACCAAATTTTGTTCTTCTAGGTTAAACCGTTCGTTTGCAGTAACTGTTTTCATTTTTAGGTTTCACTCTATTTTCTCCTATAAGAATACATGTATTTGGAACTCTAAATCAAACACAGTTTGTGCAAGCTCTTTGAAACTTGACACAATTAAGCAGTTTCAAGTTCTATCTCGATGGTTTGTTTGCTGTTGATATAGCCCTAAGCAGAGACAGGCGAAAAGCACTTAGAATAAAAGGGGTTGCCAAGCTTCCATAAAACTACGAGTTGCCTGAAATCTCAGCAAACATTTTATCACCCAATCTTGATGATTCTTTCAGGTAATGATCAGTACACCAAAACCATTGGTAACCAAATTTCGTTCTTCTAGGTTAAACGATTCGTTTGCAGTAACCGTTTTCATTTTTAGATTACACTCTGTTTTCTCCTATACGGATACATGTATTTGGAACTCTAAATCAAACACGGTTTGTGCTAGCTCTTTGAAACTTGACACAATAAAGCAGTTTCAAGTTCTATCTCTACGGTTTGTTTGCTGTTGATGTAGCCCTAAGCAGAGACTGGCGAAAATCACTTTGATGGAAATGGGTTGCCAAGCTTCCAAAAGTACGAGTTGCCTGAAATCACAGCAAACATTTTATCACCCAATCTTGATGATTCTTTCAGGTAATGATCAGTACACCAAAACCACTTGGCTCACCAAATTTCTTTCTTCTAGGTTAAACCGTTCGTTTGCAGTAACCGTTTTCATTTTTAGGTTTCACTCTTTTTTCTCCTATAGGGATACATGTATTTGGAACTCTAAATCTAACACGGTTTTTGCTAGCTCTTTGAAACTTGACACAATAAAGCAGTTTCAAGTTCTATCTATATGGTTTGTTTGCTGTTGATGTGGCCCTAAGCAGAGACTGGCGAAAATCACTTTGATGGAAAGGGGTTGCCAAGCTTCCAAAAGTGCGAATTGCCTGAAATCACAGCAAACATTTTATCACCCATTCTTGATGATTCTTTCAGGTAATGACCAGTACAACAAAACCACTTGGCTCACCAAATTTCGTTCCTCTAGGTTATACCGTTCGTTTGTAGTAACCGTTTTCATTTTTAGGTTTCACTCTGTTTTCTCCTATAGGGATACATGTATTTGGAACTCTAAATCAACACGGTTTGTGCTAGCTCTTTGAAACTTGACACAATAAAGCAGTTTCAAGATTTATCTCTACGGTTTGTTTGCTGTTGATGTAGCCCTAAGCAGAGACAGGCGAAAATCACTTTGAAGGAAAGGGGTTGCCAAGCTTCCAAAAGTACGAGTTGCCTGAAATCACAGCAAACATTTTATCACCCAATCTTGATGATTCTTTCAGGTAATGATCAGTACACCAAAACCACTTGGCTCACCAAATTTCGTTCTTCTAGGTTAAACCGTTCGTTTGCAGGAACCGTTTTCATTTTTAGGTTTCACTCTGTTTTCTCCTATACGGATACATGTATTTGGAACTCTAAATCAAACACGGTTTGTGCGAGCTCTTTGAAACTTGACACAATAAAGCAGTTTCAAGTTCTATCTCTATGGTTTGTTTGCTGTTGATGTAGCCCTAAGCAGAGACTGGAGAAAATCACTTTGATGGAAAGGGGTGGCCAAGCTTCCAAAAAACTACGAGTTTCCTGAAATCTCAGCAAACATTTTTTCACCCAATCTTGATGATTCTTTCAGGTAATGATCAGTACACCAAAACCACTTGGCTCACCAAATTTTGTTCTCCTAGGTTAAACCCTTCGTTTGCAGTAACCGTTTTCATTTTTAGGTTTCACTCTGTTTTCTCCTATAAGGATAGATGTATTTGGAACTCTAAATCAAACACGGTTTGTGTTAGCTCTTTGAAACTTGACACAATAAAGCAGTTTCAAGTTCTATCTCTATGGTTTGTTTGCTGTTGATGTATCCCTAAGCAGAGACTGGCGAAAATCACTTTGATGGAAAGGGGTTGCCAAGCTTCCAAAAGTACGAGTTGCCTGAAATCACAGCAAACATTTTATCACCCAATCTTGATGATTCTTTCAGGTAATGATCAGTACACCAAAAACACTTGGCCAAAATTTTGTTTTTCTAGGTTAAACCCTTCGTTTGCAGTAACCGTTTTCATTTTTAGGTTTCACTCTGTTTTCTCCTATAAGGATAGATGTATTTGGAACTCTAAATGAAAGACGGTTGTGCTAGCTCTTTGAACTAGACACAAATAAAGCAGTTTCAAGTTCTATCTCTATGGTTTGTTTGCTGTGGATGTAGCCCTAAGCAGAAACTGGCGAAAATCACTTTGATAAAAAGGGGTTGCCAAGCTTCCAAAAGTACGAATTGCCTGAAATCACAGCAAACATTTTATCACCCAATCTTGATGATTCTTTCAGGTAATGATCAGTACACCAAAACCACTTGGCTCACCAAATTCGTTCTTCTAGTTTAAACCATTCGTTTGCAGTAACTGTTTCATTTTTAGGTTTCACTCTATTTCCTCCTACACGGATACATGTATTTGGAACTCTAAATCAAACACGGTTTGTGCTAGCTCTTTGAACTAGACACAATAAAGCAGTTTCAAGTTCTATCTCTATGATTTGTTTGCTGGTTGATGTACCCCTAAGCAGAGACTGGCGAAAATCACTTTGATTGAAAGGGGTTGCCAAGCTTCCAAAAGTACGAATTGCTGAAATCACAGCAAACATTTTATCACCCAATCTTGATGATTCTTTCAGGTAATGATCAGTACATTAAATCCACTTGGCTCACCAGAATTTCGTTCTTCTAGGTTAAACCGTTCGTTTGCAGTAACCGTTTTCATTTTTAGGTTTCACTCTATTTTCTCCTATACGGATACATATATTTGGAACTCTAAATCAAACACGGTTTGTGCTAGCTCTTTGAAACTTGACATAATAAAGCAGTTTCAAGTTCTATCTCTATGGTTTGTTTGCTGTTGATGTAGCCCTAACTAGAAACTGGCGAAAATCACTTTGATGGAAAGGGGTTGCCAAGCTTTCCAAAAACTACGAGTTGCCTGAAATTTCAGCAAACATTTTTTCACCCAATCTGATAATTCTTTCAGGTAATGATCGGTACACCAAAACCACTTGGCTCACCAAATTTCGTTTTTCTAGGTTAAACCGTTCGTTTGCAGTAACCGTTTTCATTTTTAGGTTTCACTCTGTTTTCTTCTACACGAATACATGTATTTGGAACTCTAAATCAAACACGGTTTGTGCTAGCTCTTTGAAACTGGACACAATAAAGCAGATTGAAGTTCTATCTCTACGGTTTGTTTGCTGTTGATGTAGCCCTAAGCAGAGACTGGCGAAAATCACTTTCATGGAAATAGGTTGCCAAGCTCCCAAATCTAAGAGTTGCCTGAAATCTCAGCAAACATTTTTTCAACCAATCTTGATGATTCTTTCAGGTAATGACCAGTACACCAAAACACTTAGCTCACCAAATTTCGTTCTTCTGGGTTAAACCGTTCGTTTGCAGTAACCGTTTTCATTTTTAGGTTTCACTCTGTTTTCTCCTTTAGGGATACATGTATTTGGAACTCTAAATCAAACACGGTTTGTGCTAGCTCTTTCAAACTTGACAGAATAAAGCAGTTTCAAGTTCTATCTCTATGGATGGTTTGCTGTTGATGTAGCCCTAAGCAGAGACTGGCGAAAATCACTTTGATGGAAAGGGGTTGCCAAGCTTCCAAAATTATGAGTTGCCTGAAATCACAGCAAACATTTTATCACCCAATCTTGATGATTCTTTCAGGTAATGATCAGTACACCAAAACCACTTGGCTCACCAAATTTCGTTCTTCTAGGTTAAACTGTTCGTTTGCAGTAACCGTTTTCATTTTTATGTTTCACTCTGTTTTCTCCTATACGGATATATGTATTTGGAACTCTAAATCAAACACGGTTTGTGCTAGCTATTTGAAACTTGACACAATAAAGCAGTTTCAAGTTCTATCTCTACGGTTTGTTTGCTTTTGATGTATCCCTAAGCAGAGACTGGCGAAAATCACTTGGATGGAAAGGGGTTGCCAACCTTCCAAAAAACTACGAGTTGCCTGAAATCTCAGCAAACATTTTTTTACCCAATCTTGATGATTCGTTCAGGTAATGATCAGTGCACCAAAACCACTTGTATCACCAAATTTCGTTCTTCTAGGTTAAACCGTTCGTTTGCAGTAACCGTTTTCATTTTTAGGTTTCACTCTGTTTTCTTCTATACGGATACATGTATTTGGAACTCTAAATCAAACACGGTTCGTGCTAGCTCTTTGAAACTTTACAAAATAAAGCAGTTTCAAGTTATATCTCTATTTTTTGTTCGCTTTTGATGTAGCCCTAAGCAGAGACTGGCGAAAATCACTTTGATGGAAAGGGGTTGCCAAGCTTCCAAAAAACTACGAGTTGCCTGAAATCTCAGCAAACATTTTTTCACCCAATCTTGATGATTCTTTCAGGTAATGATCAGTACACCAAAACCACTTGGCTCACCAAATTTCGTTCTTGTAGGTTAAACCGTTCGTTTGCAGTATCCGTTTTCATTTTTAGGTTTCACTCTGTTTTATCCTATACGGATACATGTAATTGGAACTCTAAATCAAACACGGTTTGTGCTAGCTCTTTGAAACTTGACACAATAAAGCAGTTTCAAGTTTTATCTCTATGCTTTCTTTGCTGTTGATGTATCCCTAAGCAGAGACTGGCGAAAATCACTTGGATGGAAAGGGGTTGCCAAGCTTCCAAAAAACTACGAGTTGCCTGAAATCTCAGCAAACATTTTTTCACCCAATCTTGATGATTCTTTCAGGTATTGATCAGTACACCAAAAACACCTGGCTCACCAAATTTCGTTCTTCTAGGTTAAATGGTTCGTTTGCACTAACCGTTTTCATTTTTAGGTTTCACTCTGTTTTCTCCTATACGGATGCATGTATTTGGAACTCTAAATCAAACACGGTTTGTGCTAGCTCTTTGAACTAGACACAATAAAGCAGTTTCAAGTTCTATCTCTATGGTTTGTTTGCTGTTGATGTAGCCCTAAGCATAGACTGGCGAAAATCACTTTGATGGAAAGGTGTTGAAAAGCTTCCAAAAGTACGAATTGCCTGAAATCACAGCAAACATTTTATCACCCAATCTTGATGATTTTTTCAGGTAATGATCAGTACATTAAATCCACTTGGCTCACCAAATTTCTTTCTTCTAGGTTAAACCGTTCGTTTGCAGTAACCGTTTTCATTTTTAGGTTTCACTCTATTTTCTCCTATACGGATACATGTATTTGGAACTCTAAATCAAACACGGTTTGTGCTAGCTCTTTGAAACTTGACACAATAAAGCAGTTTCAAGTTCTATCTCTATGGTTTGTTTGCTGTTGATGTAGCCCTAAGCAGAGACTGGCAATAATCACTTTGATGGAAAGGGGTTGCTAAGCTTTCCAAAAACTATGAGTTGCCTGAAATCTCAGCAAACATTTTTTCACCCAATCTTGATGATTCTTTCAGGTAATGAGTGGTACACCAAAACCACTTGGCTCACCAAATTTCATTTTTCTAGGTTAAACCGTTCGTTTGCAGTAACCGTTTTCATTTTTAGGTTTCACTCTGTTTTCTCCTATACGAATACATGTATTTGGAACTCTAAATCAAACACGGTTTGTGCTAGCTCTTTGAAACTTGACACAATAAAGCAGTGTCAAGTTCTATCTCTATGGTTTGTTTGCTGTTGATGTACCCTAAGCAGAGACTGGCGAAAATCACTTTGATGGAAAGGGGTTGCCAAGCTTCCATAAAACTACGAGTTGCCTGAAATCTCAGCAAACATTTTATCACCCAATCTTGATGATTCTTTCAGGTAATGATCAGTACACCAAAACCATTGGTAACCAAATTTTGTTCTTCTAGGTTAAACCGTTCGTTTGCAGTAACAGTTTTCATTTTTAGATTACACTCTGTTTTCTCCTATACGGATACATGTATTTGGAACTCTAAATCAAACACGGTTTGTGCTAGCTCTTTGAAACTTGACACAATAAAGCAGTTTCAAGTTCTATCTCTATGGTTTGTTTGCTGTTGATGTAGCCCTAAGCAGAGACTGGCGAAAATCACTTTGATGGAAAGGGGTTAACAAGCTTCCAAAAAACTACGAGTTGCCTGAAATCTCAGCAAACATTTTTTCACCCATTCTTGATGATTCTTTCATGTAATGATCAGTACATCAAAACCACTTGGCTCACCAAATTTCGTTCTTCTAGGTTAAACCGTTCGTTTTCAGTAACCATTTTTATTTTTAGGTTTCACTCTGTTTTCTCCTATACGAATACATGTATTTGGAACTCTAAATCAAACACGGTTTGTGCCAGCTCTTTGCAACTTGACACAATAAAGCAGTTTCAAGTTCCATCTCTCTGGTTTGTTTGCTGTTGATGTAGCCCTAAGGAGAGACTGGCGAAAATCACTTTGATGAAAAGGGGTTGCCAAGCTTCCAAAAACTACGAGTTGCCTGAAGTCTCAGCAAACATTTTTTCACCCAATCTTGATGATTCCTTCAGTTAATGATCAGTACAACAAAACCACTTGTCTCACCAAATTTCGTTCTTCTAGGTTAAACCGTTCGTTTGGAGTAACCGTTTTCATTTTTAGGTTTCACTCTCTTTTCTCCTATACGAATACATGTATTTGGAACTCTAAATCAACACGGTTTGTGCTAGCTCTTTGAAACTTGACACAATAAAGCAGTTTCAAGTTCTCTCTCTATGGTTTGTTTGCTGTTGATGTAGCCCTAAGTATAGACTGGCGAAATCACTTTGATAGAAAGGGGTTGCCAAGCTTTTATAAAACTACAAGTTTCCTGAAATCTCAGCAAACATTTTTTTACCCAATCTGATGATTCGTACAGGTAATGATCAGTGCACCAAAACCACTTGGATCACCAAATTTTGTTCTTTTAGGTTAAACCTTTCGTTTGCAGTAACCGTTTTCATTTTTAGGTTTCACTCTGTTTTCTCCTATACGGATACATGTATTTGAAACTCTAAATCAAACACGGTTCGTGCTAGCTCTTTGAAACTTGACAAAATAAAGCAGTTTTCAAGTTATATCTCTATTTTTTGTTTGCTGTTGATGTAGCCCTAAGCAGAGACTGGCGAAAATCACTTTGATGGAAAGGGGTTGCCAAGCTTCCAAAAAACTACGAGTTGCCTGAAATCTCAGCAAACATTTTTTCACCCAATATTGATGATTCTTTCAGGTAATGATCAGTACACCAAAACCACTTGGCTCACCAAATTTCGTTCTTGTAGGTTAAACCGTTCGTTTGCAGTAACCGTTTTCATTTTTAGGTTTCACTATTTTTTCTCCTATACGGATACATGTATTTGGAACTCTAAATCAAAGACTGTTTGTGGTAGCTCTTTGAAACTTGACACAATAAAGCAGTTTCAAGTTCTGTCTCTATGGTTTGTTTGCTGTTGTTGTAGC
The DNA here is from genome assembly GCF_052094955.1 of Ictidomys tridecemlineatus. Classification (NCBI taxonomy): domain Eukaryota; kingdom Metazoa; phylum Chordata; class Mammalia; order Rodentia; family Sciuridae; genus Ictidomys; species Ictidomys tridecemlineatus. The sequence goes on from NW_027521231.1 coordinate 41,240, forward strand.
CCTAAGCAGAGACTGGCGAAAATCACTTTGATGGAAAGGGGTTGCCAAGCTTCCAAAAAACTACGAGTTGTCTGAAATCTCAGCAAACATTTTTTCACCCAATCTTGATGATTCTTTCAGGTAATGATCGGTACACCAAAACCACTTGGCTCACCAAATTTCGTTCTTCTAGGTTAAACAGTTCGTTTGCACTAACAGTTTTCATTCTTAGGTTTCACTCTGTTTTCTCCTATACGGATACATGTATTTGGAACTCTAAATCAAACACGGTTTGTGCTACCTCTTTGAAACTTGACACAATAAAGCAGTTTCAAGTTCTAACTCTATGGTTTGTTTGCTGTTGATGTAGCCTTAAGCAGAGACTGCCGAAAATCACTTTCATGGAAATGGTTGCCAAGCTCCCAAAAACTACGAGTTGCCTGAAATCTCAGCAAACATTTTTTCACCCAATCTTGATGATTCTTTCAGGTAATGACCAGTAGACCATAACCACTTTGCTCACCAAATTTCGTTCTTCTGGGTTAAACCGTTTGTTTGCAGTAACCGTTTTCATTTTTAGGTTTCACTCTGTTTTCTCTTATAGGGATACATGTATTTGGAACTCTAAATCAAACACGGTTTGTGCTAGCTCTTTCAAACTTGACACAATAAAGCAGTTTCAAGTTGTATCTCTATGGTTGGTTTGCTGTTGATGTAGCCTTAAGCAGAGACTGGCAAAAATCATTTTGATGGAAAGGGGTTGCCAAGATACCAAAAAACTACGAGTTGCCTGAAATCTCAGCAAACATTTTTTCACCCAATCTTGATGATTCTTTCAGGTAATGATCAATACACCAAAACCACTTGGCTCACCAAATTTCGTTCTTCTAGGTTAAACTATTCGTTTGCAGTTACCATTTTCATTTTTAGGTTTCACTCTGTTTTCTCCAATACGGATACATGTATTTGGAACCCTAAATCAAACACGGTTTGTACTAGCTCTTTGAAACTTGACACAAAAAAGCAGTTTAAAGTTCTATCTCTATGGTTTGTTTGCTGTGGATGTAGCCCTAAGCAGAGACTGGCGAAAATTACTTTGATGGAAAGGAGTTTCCAAGCTTCCAAAAAACTACGAGTTGCCTGAAATCTCAGCAAACCTTTTTTCACCCAATCTTGATGATTCTTTCAGGTAATGATCAGTACACCAAAACCACATGGCTTACCAAATTTCATTCTTCTAGGTTAAACCGTTCGTTTGCAGTAACCGTTTTCATTTTTAGGTTTCACTCTGTTTTCTCCTATACGGATACATGTATTTGGAACTCTAAATCAAAGACGGTTTGTGCTAGCTCTTTGAAACTTGACACAATAAAGAAATTTCAAGTTCTATTTCTACGGTTTGTTTGCTGTTGACCTAGCCCTAAGCAGAGACTGGCGAAAATCACTTTGATGGAAAGGGGTTGCCAAGCTTCCAAAAGTAGAAGTTGCCTGAAATCACAGCAAACATTTTATCACCCAATCTTGATGATTCTTTCAGGTAATGATCAGTACACCAAAACCACTTGGCTCACCAAATTTCGTTCTTCTAGGTTAAACCGTTCGTTTTTGCAGTAACCGTTTTCATTTTTAGGTTTCACTCTGTTTTCTTCTATATGGATACATGTATTTGGAACTCTAAATCAAACACGGTTCGTGCTAGCTCTTTGAAACTTGACACAATAAAGCAGTTTCAAGTTCTATCTCTATTTTTTGTTTGCTGTTGATGTAGCCCTAAGCAGAGACTGGCAAAAATCACTTTGATGGAAAGGGTTGCCAAGCTTCCAAAAAACTACGAGTTGACTGAAATCTCAGCAAACATTTTTTCACCCAATCTTGATGATTCTTTCAGGTAATGATCAGTACACCAAAACCACTTGGCTCAACAAATTTCGTTCTTGTAGGTTAAACCTTTCGTTTGCAGTAACCGTTTTCATTTTTAGGTTTCACTCTTTTTTCTCCTATACGGATACATGTATTGGGAACTCTAAATCAAAGACTGTTTGTGGTAGCTCTTTGAAACTTGACACAATAAAGCAGTTTCAAGTTCTATCTCTATGGTTTGTTTGCTGTTGATGTAGCAATAAGCAGAGACTGGCGAAAATCACTTTGATGGAAAGGGGTTGCCAAGCTTCCAAAAAACTACGAGTTGTCTGGAATCTCAGCAAACATTTTTTCACCCAATCTTGATGATTCTTTCAGGTAATGACCAGTACACCAAAACCACTTGGCTCACAAATTTCGTTCTTCTGGGTTAAACCGTTCGTTTGCAGTAACCGTTTTCATTTTTAGGTTTCACTCTGTTTTCTCCTATAGGGATACATGTATTTGGAACTCTAAATCAAACACGGTTTGTGCTAGCTCTTTCAAACTTGACAGAACAAAGCAGTTTCAAGTTCTATCTCTATGGTTGGTTTGCTGTTGTTGTAGCCCTCAGCAGAGACTGGCGAAAATCACTTTGATGGAAAGGGGTTGCCAACATTAAAAAATTACGAGTTGCCTGAAATCTCACCAAACATTTTTTTACCCAATCTTGATGATTCTTTCAGGTAATGATCAGTGCACCAAAACCACTTGGCTCACCAAATTTCGTTCTTCTAGGTTAAACCGTTTGTTTGCAGTAACCGTTTTCATTTTTAGGTTTCACTCTATTTTCTCCTATACAGATACATGTATTTGGAACTCTAAATCAAACACGATTTGTGCTAGCTCTTTGAAACTTGACACAATAAAGCAGTTTCAAGTTCTATCTCTTTGGTTTGTTTGCTGTTGATGTAGCCCTAAGCAGAGACTGGCGAAAATCACTTTCATGGAAATAGGTTGCCAAGCTCCCAAATCTACGAGTTGCCTGAAATCTCAGCAAACATTTTTTCACCCAATCTTGATGATTCTTTCAGGTAATGACCAGTACACCAAAACACTTAGCACACCAAATTTCGTTCTTCTGGGTTAAACCGTTCGTTTGCAGTAACCGTTTTTATTTTTAGGTTTCACTCTGTTTTCTCCTTTAGGGATACATGTATTTAGAACTCTAAATCAAACACGGTTTGTGCTAGCTCTTTCAAACTTGACAGAATAAAGCAGTTTCAAGTTCTATCTCTATGGATGGTTTGCTGTTGATGTAGCCCTAAGAAGACATTGGCGAAAATCACTTTGATAAAAAGGGGTTGCCAAGCTTCCAAAATTATGAGTTGCCTGAAATCACAGCAAACATTTTATCACCCAATCTTGATGATTCTTTCAGGTAATGATCAGTACACCAAAACCATTTGGCTCACCAAATTTCGTTCTTCTAGGTTAAACCGTTCGTTTGCAGTAACCGTTTTCATTTTTAGGTTTCACTCTGTTTTCTCCTATATGGATACATGTATTTGGAACTCTAAATCAAACACGGTTTGTGCTAGCTCTTTGAAACTTGACACAATAAAGCAGTTTCAAGTTCTATCTCTACACTTTGTTTGCTGTTGATGTATACCTAAGCAGAGACTGGCGAAAATCACTTTGATGGAAAGGGGTTGCCAAGCTTCCAAAAGTACGAGTTGCCTGAAATCACAGCAAACATTTTATCACCCAATCTTGATGATTCTTTCAGGTAATGATCAGTACACCAAAACCACTTGGCTCACCAAATTTTGTTTTCCTAGGTTAAACCGTTCGTTTGCAGTAACCGTTTTCATTTTTAGGTTTCACTCTGTTTTCTCCTATACGGATACATGTATTTGGAACTCTAAATCAAACACGGTTTGTGCTAGCTATTTGAAACTTTACACAATAAAGCAGTTTCAAGTTATATCTCTACGGTTTGTTTGCTTTTGATGTATCCCTAAGCAGAGACTGGCGAAAATCACTTGGATGGAAAGGGGTTGCCAACCTTCCAAAAAACTACGAGTTGCCTGAAATCTCAGCAAACATTTTTTTACCCAATCTTGATGATTCGTTCAGGTAATGATCAGTGCACCAAAACCACTTGGATCACCAAATTTCGTTCTTCTAGGTTAAACCGTTCGTTTGCAGTAACCGTTTTCATTTTTAGGTTTCACTCTTTTTTGTACTATAGGGATATATGTATTTGGAACTCTAAATCAAACACGGTTTGTGCTAGCTCTTTGAAACTTGACACAATAAAGCAGTTTCAAGTTCTATCTCTATGGTTTGTTTGCTGTTGATGTAGCCCTAAGAAGAGACTGGCGAGAATCACTTTCATGGAAAGGGCCTGCCAAGCTTCCAAAAAACTACGAGTTGCCTGAAATCTCAGCAAACACTTTTTCACCCAATCTTGATGATACTTACAGGTAATGATCACTACACCAATCCCACTTGGGTCGCCACATTTCGTTCTTCTAGGTTAAATCGTGCGTTTGCAGTAACAGGTTTCATTTTGAGGTTTCACTCTGTTTTCTCCTATACGGATACATGTATTTGCAACTCTAAATCAAACAAGGTTTGTGCTAGCTCTTTGAAACTTGACACAATAAAGCAGTTTCAAGTTCTATCTCTATGGTTTGTTTGTTGTTGATGTAGCCCTAAGCAGAGACTGGCGAGAATCACTTTCATGGAAACAGGTTGCCAAGCTCCCAAAAACTACGAGTTGCCTGAAATCTCAGCAAACATTTTTTCACCCAATCTTGATGATTCTTTCAGGTAATGATCAGTACACCAAAACCACTTGGCTCACCAAATTTCGTTCTTCTAGGTTAAATCGTGCGTTTGCAGTAACAGGTTTCATTTTGAGGTTTCACTCTGTTTTCTCCTATACGGATACAAGTATTTGCAACTCTAAATCAAACAAGGTTTGTGCTAGCTCTTTGAAACTTGACACAATAAAGCAGTTTCAAGTTCTATCTCTATGGTTTGTTTGCGGTTGATGTAGCCCTAAGCAGAGACTGGCGAGAATGACTTTCATGGAAATAGGTTGCCAAGCTCCCAAAAACTACGAGTTGCCTGAAATCTCAGCAAACATTTTTTCACCCAATCTTGATGATTCTTTCAGGTAATGACCAGTACACCAAAACCACTTGGCTCACCAAATTTCGTTCTTCTGGGTTAAACCGTTCCTTTTCAGTAACCGTTTTCATTTTTAGGTTTCACTCTGTTTTCTCCTATACGGATACATGTATTTGGAACTCTAAATCAAACACGGTTTGTGCTAGCTCTTTGAACTAGACACAATAAAGCAGTTTCAAGTTCTATCTCTATGGTTTGTGTGCTGTTGATGTAGCCCTAAGCAGAGACTGGCGAAAATCACTTTGATGGAAAGGGGTTGCCAAGCTTCCAAAAGTACGAATTGCCTGAAATCACAGCAAACATTTTATCACCCAATCTTGATGATTCTTTCAGGTAATGATCAGTACATTAAATCCACTTGGCTCACCAAATTTCGTTCTTCTGGGTTAAACCGTTCGTTTGCAGTAACCGTTTTCATTTTTAGGTTTCACTCTATTTTCTCCTATACGGATACATGTATTTGGAACTCTAAATCAAACACGATTTGTGCTAGCTCTTTGAAACTTGACACAATAAAGCAGTTTCAAGTTCTATCTTTATGTTTTGTTTGCTGTTGATGTAGCCCTAAGCAGAGACTGGCGAAAATCACTTTGATGAAAATGGGTTGCCAAGCTTCCAAAAAACTACGAGTTGCCTGAAATCTCAGCAAACATTTTTTCACCCAATCTTGATGATTCTATCAGGGAATGATCACTACACCAAAACCACTTGCCTCTCCAAATTTCGTTCTTCTAGGTTAAACCGTTCGTTCGCAGTAACCGTTTTCATTTTTAGGTTTCACTCTGTTTTCTCCTATACGGATACATGTATTTGGAACTCTAAATCAAACACGATTTGTGCTAGCACATTGAAACTTGACACAATAAAGCAGTTTCAAGTTCTATCTCTATGGTTTGTTTGTTGTTGATGTAGCCCTAAGCATAGACTGGCGAAAATCACTTTGATAGAAAGGAGTTGCCAAGCTTCCATTTAACTACGAGTTGCCTGAAATCTCAGCAAACATTTTATCACCCAATCTTGATGATTCTTTCAGGTAATGATCAGTACACCAAAACCATTGGTAACCAAATTTCGTTCTTCTAGGTTAAACCGTACTTTTGCAGTAACCGTTTACATTTTTAGATTACACTTTCTTTTCTCCTCTACGGATACATGTATTTGGAACTCTAAATCAAACACGGTTTGTGCTAGCTCTTTGAAACTTGACCCAATAAAGCAGTTTCAAGTTCTATCTCTACGGTTTGTTTGCTGTTGATGTAGCCCTAAGCAGAGACTGGCGAAAATCACTTTGATGGAAAGGGGAGGCCAAGCTTCCAAAAGTACGAGTTCCCTGAAATCACAGCAAACATTTTATCACCCAATCTTGATGATTCTTTCAGGAAATGATAAGTACACCAAAACCACTTGCCTCACCAAATTTCTTTCTTCTAGGTTATACCGTTCGTTTGCAGTAACCGTTTTCATTTTTAGGTTTCACTCTGTTTTCTCCTATACGGATACATGTATTTGGAACTCTAAATTAAACACGGTTTGTGCTAGCTCTTTGAAACTTGACACAATAAAGCAGTTTCAAGTTCTATCTCTACGGTTTGTTTGCTGTTGATGTACCCCTAAGCAGAGACTGGCGAAAATCACTTGGATGGAAAGGGGTTGCCAAGCTTCCAGAAGTACGAGTTTCCTGAAATCACAACAAACATTTTATCACCCAATCTTGATGATTCTTTCAGGTAATGATCAGTACACCAAAACCACTTGGCTCACCGAATTTCGTTCTTCTAGGTTAAACCGTTCGTTTGCAGTAACCATTTAAATTTTAGATTTCAGTCTGTTTTCTCCTATACGGATACATGTATTTGGAACTCTATATCAAACACGGTTTGTGCTAGCTCTTTGAAACTTGACACAATAAAGCAGTTTCAAGTTCTATCTCTACGGTTTGTTTGCTGTTGTTGTAGCCCTAAGCAGAGACTTGTGATAATCACTTTGATGGAAAGGGGTTGCCAAGCTTCCAAAAAACTACGAGTTGCCTGAAATCTCAGCAAACATTTTTTTCTCACAATCTTGATGATTCTATCAGGTAATGATCAGTACTTCAAAACCACTTGGCTCACCAAATTTCGTTCTTCTAGGTGAAACCGTTCGTTTGCAGTAACCGTTTTCATTTTTAGGTTTCACTCTGTTTTCCCTTATACGGATACATGTATTTGGAACTCTAAATCAAACACGGTTTGTGCTAGCTCTTTCAAACTTGACACAATAAAGCAGTTTCAAGTTCTATCTTTATGGTTTGTTTGCTGTTGATGTACCCCTAAGCAGAGACTGGCGAAAATCACTTGGATGGAAAGGGGTTGCCAAGCTTCTAGAAGTACGAGTTGCCTGAAATCACAGCAAACATTTTATCACCCAATCTTGATGATTCTTTCAGGTAATGATCAGTACACCAAAAACACTTGGCTCACCAAATTTCATTCTTCTAGGTTAAATCGTTCATTTGCAGTAACCGTTTTCATTTTTGGTTTCACTCTGTTTTCTCCTATACGAATACAGGTATTTGGAACTCTAAAACAAACACGGTTTGTGCTAGCTCTTTGAAACTTGACACAATAAAGCAGTTTCAAGTTCTATCTCTACGGTTTGTTTGCTGTTGATGTACCCCTAAGCAGAGACTGGCGAAAATCACTTGGATGGAAAGGGGTTGCCAAGCTTCCAGAAGTACGAGTTGCCTGAAATCACAGCAAACATTTTATCACCCAATCTTGATGATTCTTTCAGGTAATGATCAGTACACCAAAACCACTTGGCTCACCGAATTTCGTTCTTCTAGGTTAAACCGTTCGTTTGCAGTAACCATTTTAAATTTTAGGATTCACTCCGTTTTCTCCTATACGGATACATGTATTTGGAACTCTAAATCAAACACGGTTTGTGCTAGCTCTTTGAAACTTGACACAATAAAGCAGTTTCAAGTTCTATCTCTACGGTTTGTTTGCTGTTGTTGTAGCCCTAAGCAGAGACTTGCGATAATCACTTTGATGGAAAGGGGTTGCCAAGCTTCCAAAAAACTACGAGTTGCCTGAAATCTCAGCAAACATTTTTTTCTTTCAATCTTGATGATTCTTTCAGGTAATGATCAGTACATTAAATCCACTTGGCTCACCAAATTTCGTTCTTCTAGGTGAAACCGTTCGTTTGCAGTAACCGTTTTCATTTTTAGGTTTCACTCTGTTTTCTCTTATACGGATACATGTATTTGGAACTCTAAATCAAACACGGTTTGTGCTAGCTCTTTGAAACTGGACACAATAAAGCAGTTTCAAGTTCTATCTCTATGGTTTGTTTGTTGTTGATGTAGCCCTAAGCATAGACTGGCGAAAATCACTTTGATGGAAAGGAGTTGCCAAGCTTCCATTTAACTACGAGTTGCCTGAAATCTCAGCAAACATTTTATCACCCAATCTTGATGATTCTTTCAGGTAATGATCAGTACACCAAAACCATTGGTAACCAAATTTCGTTCTTCTAGGTTAAACCGTTCGTTTGCAGTAACCGTTTACATTTTTAGATTACACTCTCTTTTCTCCTCTACGGATACATGTATTTGGAACTCTAAATCAAACACGGTTTGTGCTATCTCTTTGAATCTTGACCCAATAAAGCAGTTTCAAGTTCTATCTCTACGGTTTGTTTGCTGTTGATGTAGCCCTAAGCAGAGACTGGCGAAAATCACTTTGATAGAAAGGGGTTGCCAAGCTTCCAAAAGTACGATTTCCCTGAAATCAGAGCAAACATTTTATCTCCCAATCTTGATGATTCTTTCAGGAAATGATAAGTACACCAAAACCACTTGCCTCACCAAATTTCTTTCTTCTAGGTTATACCGTTCGTTTGCAGTAACCGTTTTCATTTTTAGGTTTCACTCTGTTTTCTCCTATACGGATACATGTATTTGGAACTCTAAATCAAACACGGTTTGTGCTAGTTTTTTGAAACTTGACACAATAGAGCAGTTTCAAGTTCTATCTCTATGGTTTGTTTGCTGTTGATGTAGCCCTAAGCAGAGACTGGCGAAAATCACCTTGATGGAAAGGGGTTGCCAAGCTTCCAAAAAACTACGAGTTGCCTGAAATCTCAGCAAACATTTTTTCTCCCAATCTTGATGATTCTATCAGGTAATGATCAGTACATCAAAACCACTTGGCTCACCACATTTCGTTTTTCCAGGTTAAACCGTTCGTTTGCAGTAACCGTTTTCATTTTTAGGTTTCACTCTGTTTTCTCTTATACGGATACATGTATTTGGAACTCTACATCAAAGACGGTTTGTGCTAGCTCTTTGAAACTGGACACAATAAAGCAGTTTCAAGTTCTATCTCTATGGTTTGTTTGTTGTTGATATAGCCCTAAGCATAGACTGGCGAAAATCACTTTGATGGAAAGGAGTTGCCAAGCTTCCATTTAACTACGAGTTGCCTGAAATCTCAGCAAACATTTTATCACCCAATCTTGATGATTCTTTCAGGTAATGATCAGTACACCAAAACCATTGGTAACCAAATTTCGTTCTTCTAGGTTAAACCGTTCGTTTGCAGTAACCGTTTACATTTTTAGATTACACTCTCTTTTCTCCTCTACGGATACATGTATTTGGAACTCTAAATCAAACACGGTTTGTGCTATCTCTTTGAATCTTGACCCAATAAAGCAGTTTCAAGTTCTATCTCTACGGTTTGTTTGCTGTTGATGTAGCCCTAAGCAGAGACTGGCGAAAATCACTTTGATAGAAAGGGGTTGCCAAGCTTCCAAAAGTACGATTTCCCTGAAATCAGAGCAAACATTTTATCTCCCAATCTTGATGATTCTTTCAGGAAATGATAAGTACACCAAAACCACTTGCCTCACCAAATTTCTTTCTTCTAGGTTATACCGTTCGTTTGCAGTAACCGTTTTCATTTTTAGGTTTCACTCTGTTTTCTCCTATACGGATACATGTATTTGGAACTCTAAATCAAACACGGTTTGTGCTAGTTTTTTGAAACTTGACACAATAGAGCAGTTTCAAGTTCTATCTCTATGGTTTGTTTGCTGTTGATGTAGCCCTAAGCAGAGACTGGCGAAAATCACCTTGATGGAAAGGGGTTGCCAAGCTTCCAAAAAACTACGAGTTGCCTGAAATCTCAGCAAACATTTTTTCTCCCAATCTTGATGATTCTATCAGGTAATGATCAGTACATCAAAACCACTTGGCTCACCACATTTCGTTTTTCCAGGTTAAACCGTTCGTTTGCAGTAACCGTTTTCATTTTTAGGTTTCACTCTGTTTTCTCCTATACGGATACATGTATTTGGAACTCTACATCAAAGACGGTTTGTGCTAGCTTTTTGAAACTTGACACAATATAGCAGTTTCAAGTTCTATCTCTATGGTTTGTTTGCTGTTGATGTAGCCCTAAGCAGAGACTGGCGAAATCACTTTGATGGAAAGGGGTTGCCAAGCTACCAAAAAACTACGAGTTGCCTGAAATCTCAGCAAACATTTTTTTACCCAATCTTGATGATTCTTTCAGGTAATGATCAGTACACCAAAACCACTTGCCTCTCCAAATTTCGTTCTTCTAGGTTAAACCGTTCGTTTGAAGTAACCGTTTTCATTTTTAGGTTTCACTCTGTTTTCTCCTATACGGATATATGTATTTGGAACTCTAAATCAAACACGGTTTGTGCTAGTTTTTTTGAAACTTGACACAATAAAGCAGTTTCAAGTTCTATGTCTACTGTTTGTTTGCTGTTCATGTAGACCTAAGCAGAGACTTTTGAAAATCAGTTTGATGGAAAGAGTTTGCCAAGCTTCTAAAAATACGAGTTGCCTGAAATCACAGCAAACATTTTATCACCCAATCTTGATGATTCTTTCAGGTAATGATCAGTACACCAAAACCACTTGGCTCACCACATTTAGTTCTTCTAGGTTAAACCGTTCGTTTGCAGTAACCGTTTTCAATTTTAGGTTTCACTCTGTTTTCTCCTATAGGGATACATGTATTTGGAACTCTAAATCAAACACGGTTTGTGCTAGCTCTTTGAAACTTGACACAATAAAGCAGTTTCAAGTTCTATCTCTACGGTTTGTTTGCTTTTGATGTAGCCCAAAGCAGAGACTGGCGAAAATCACTTTGATGGAAAGGGGTCGCAAAGCTTCTAAAAGTACGAGTTTCCTGAAATCACAGCAAACATTTTTTCACCCAATCTTGATGATTCTTTCAGGTAATGATCAGTACACGAAAACCACTTGGCTCACCAAATTTCGTTCTTCTAGGTTAAACCGTTCGTTTACAGTAACCGTTTTCATTTTTAGGTTTCACTCTGTTTTCTCCTATACGGATACATGTTTTGGAACTCTAAATCAAACACGGTTTCTGCTAGCTCTTTGAAACTTGACACAATAAAGCAGTTTCAAGTTCTATCTCTATGGTTTGTTTGCTGTTGATGTAGCCCTACGCAGCGACTGGCGAAAATTACTTTGATGGAAAGGTTTTGCCAAGCTTCCAGAAAACTACGAGTTGCCTGAAATCTCAGCAAACATTTTTTTACCCAATCTTTATGATACTTTCAGGTAATGATCAGTACACCAAAACCACTTGCCTCTCCAAATTTCGTTCTTCTAGGTTAAACCGTTCGTTTGCAGTAACCGTTTTCAATTTTAGGTTTCACTCTGTTTTCTCCTATACGGATACATGTATTTGGAACTCTAAATCAAACACGGTTTGTGCTAGCTCTTTGAAACTTGACATAATAAAGCAGTTTCAAGTTCTATCTCTACGGTTTGTTTGCTGTTGATGTAGCCCAAAGCAGAGACTGGCGAAAATCACTTTGATGGAAAGGGGTCGCCAAGCTTCCAAAAGTACGAGTTGCCTAAAATCACAGCAAACATTTTTTCACCCAATCTTGATGATTCTTTCAGGTAATGATCAGTACACCAAAACCACTTGGCTCACCAAATTTCGTTCTTCTAGGTTAAACCGTTCGTTTACACTAACCGTTTTCATTTTTAGGTTTCACTCTGTTTTCTCCTATACGGATACATGTATTTGGAACTCTAAATCAAACACGGTTTCTGCTAGCTCTTTTTTAAACTTGACACAATAAAGCAGTTTCAAGTTCTATCTCTATGGTTTGTTTGCTGTTGATTTTGCCCCAAGCAGAGACTGGCGAAAATCACTTTGATGGAAATGGGTTGCCAAGCTTCCAAAAAACTACAAGTTGCCTGAAATCTCAGCAAACATTTTTTCATCCAATCTTGATGATTCTTTCAGGTAATGATCAGTACACCAAAACCATTTGGCTCACCAAATTTGGTTCTTCTGGGTTAAACCGTTCGTTTGCAGTAACCGTTTTCACTTTTATGTTTCACTCTGTTTTCTCCTATAGGGATACATTTATTTGGAACTCTAAATCAAACACGGTTTGTGCTAGCTCTTCGAAACTTGACACAATAAAGCAGTTTCATGTTCTATCTCTATGGTTTTTTGCTGTTGATGTAGACCTAAGCAGAGACTGGTGAAAATCACTTTGATGGAAAGTGGTTGCCAAGCTTCTAAAAATACGAGTTGCCTGAAATCACAACACACATTTTTTCACCCAATCTTGATGATTCTTTCAGGTAATGGTCAGTACACCAAAACCACTTGGCTCACCAAATTTCGTTCTTCTAGGTTAAACCGTTCGTTTGAAGTAACCATTTTCATTTTTAGGTTTCACTCTGTTTTCTCCTATACGGATATATGTATTTGGAACTCTAAATCAAACACGGTTTGTGCTAGTTTTTTGAAACTTGACACAATAGAGCAGTTTCAAGTTCTATCTCTATGGTTTGTTTGCTGTTGATGTAGCCCTAAGCAGAGACTGGCGAAAATCACCTTGATGGAAAGGGGTTGCCAAGCTTCCAAAAAACTACGAGTTGCCTGAAATCTCAGCAAACATTTTTTCTCGCAATCTTGATGATTCTATCAGGTAATGATCAGTACATCAAAACCACTTGGCTCACCAAATTTCGTTTTTCCAGGTTAAACCGTTCGTTTGCAGTAACCATTTTCATTTTTAGGTTTCACTCTGTTTTCTCCTATACGGATACATGTATTTGGAACTCTACATCAAAGACGGTTTGTGCTAGCTTTTTGAAACTTGACACAATATAGCAGTTTCAAGTTCTATCTCTATGGTTTGTTTGCTGTTGATGTAGCCCTAAGCAGAGACTGGCGAAATCACTTTGATGGAAAGGGGTTGCCAAGCTTCCAAAAAACTACGAGTTGCCTGAAATCTCAGCAAACATTTTTTTACCCAATCTTGATGATTCTTTCAGGTAATGATCAGTACACCAAAACCACTTGGCTCACCAAATTAAGTTCTTCTAGGTTAAACCGTTCGTTTGCAGTAACCGTTTTCATTTTTAGGTTTCACTCTGTTTTATCCTCTATGGATACATGTATTTGGAACTCTAAATCAAACACGGTTTGTGCTAGCTCTTTGAAACTTGACACAATAAAGCAGTTTCAAGTTCTGTCTCTATGGTTTGTTTGCTGTTGATGTAGCCCTAAGCAGAGACTGGCGAAAATCACTTTGATTGAAAGGGGTTGCCAAGCTTCCAAAAATTACGAGTTGCCTGAAATCTCAGCAAACATTTTTTTACCCAATCTTGATGATTCTTTCAGGTAATGATCAGTACACCAAAACCACTTGGCTCACCAAATTTCGTTCTTCTAGGTTAAACCGTTCATTTGCAGTAACCGTTTTCATTTTTAGGTTTCACTCTGTTTTCTCCTATACGGATTCATGTATTTGGTACTCTAAATCAAACACGGTTTGTGCTAGCTCTTATAAATTGACACAATAAAGCAGTTTCAAGTTCTATCTCTATGGTTTGTTTGCTGTTGGTGTAGCCCTAAGCAGAGACTGGCGAAAATCACTTTCATGGAAAGAGGTTGCCAAGCTTCCAAAAAACTACGAGTTGCCTGAAATCTCAGCAAACATTTTTTCACCCAATCTTGATGATTCTTTCAGGTAATGATCAGTACACCAAAACCACTTGGCTCACCAAATTTCGTTCTTCTAGGTTAAACCGTTCGTTTGCAATAACCGTTTTCATTTTTAGGTTTCACTCTGTTTTCTCCTATATGGATACATGTATTTGGAACTCTAAATCAAACACGGTTTGTGCTACCTCATTGAAACTTGACAAAATAAAGCAGTTTCAAGTTCTATCTCTATGGTTTGTTTGCTGTTGATGTAGCCCTAAGCAGAGACTGGCGAAAATCACTTTGAAGGAAAGGGGTTGCCAAGCTCTCCAAAACTACGAGTTGCCTGAAATCTCAGCAAATATTTTTTCACCCAATCTTGATGATTCTTTCAGGTAATGATCAGTACACCAAAACCACTTGGCTCACCAAATTCGTTCTTCTAGGTTAAACCGTTGGTTTGCAGTAACCGTTTTCATTTTTATGTTTCACTCTGTTTTCTCCTATAGGGATACATGTATTTGGAACTCTAAATCAAACACGGTTTGTGCTAGCTCTTTGAAACTTGACACAATAAATAAGTTTCAAGTTCTATCTCTACGGTTTGTTTGCTGTTGATGTAGCCCTAAGCAGAGACTTGCGAAAATCACTTTCATGGAAAGGGGTTGCCAAGCTTCCAAAAACTACGAGTTCCCTGAAAATCACAGCACACATTTTGTCACCCAATCTTGATGATTCTTTCAGGTAATGATCAGTACACCAAACCACTTGGTTCACCAAATTTCGTTCTTCTAGGTTAAACCTTTCGTTTCCAGTAACCGTTTTCATTTTTAGGTTTCACTCTGTTTTCTCCTATATGGATACATGTACTTGGAACTCTAAATCAAACACGGTTTGTGCTAGCTGTTTGAAACTTGACACAATAAAGAAGTTTCAAGTTCTATCTCTACGGTTTGTTTGCTGTTGGTGTAGCCCTTAGCAGAGACTGGTGAAAATCAGTTTCATGGAAAGGGGTTGCCAAGCTTCCAAAAAACTACGAGTTTCCTGAAATCTCAGCAAACATTTTTTCACCCAATATTGATGATTCTTTCAGTTAATGATCAGTAAATCAAAACCACTTGGCTCACCAAATTTCGTACTTCTAGATTAAACCGTTCGTTTGCAGTAACCGTTTTCATTTTTAGGTTTCACTCTGTTTTCTCCTATATGGATACATGTATTTGGAACTCTAAATCAAACACGGTTTGTGCTAGCTCTTTTAAATTGACACAATAAAGCAGTTTCAAGTTCTATCTCTATGGTTTGTTTGCTGTTGATGTAGCTCTAAGCAGAGACTGGCGAAAATCACTTTCATGGAAAGAGGTTGCCAAGCTTCCAAAAAACTAAGAGTTGCCTGAAATCTCAGCAAACATTTTTTCACCCAATCTTGATGATTCTTTCAGGTAATGATCAGTACACCAAAACCACTTGGCTCACCAAATTTCGTTCTTCTAGGTTATACCGTTCGTTTGCAAAAACCGTTTTCATTTTTAGGTTTCACTCTGTTTTCTCCTAAATGGATACATGTATTTGGAACTCTAAATCAAACACGGTTTGTGCTAGCTCTTTGAAACTTGACACAATAAAGTAGTTTCAAGTTCTATCTCTATGGTTTGTTTGCTGTTGATGTAGCCCTAAGCAGAGACTGGTGAAAATCACTTTGATGGAAAGGGGTTGCCAAACTCCCCAAAAGTACGAGTTGCCCGAAATCTCAGCAAATATTTTTTCACCCAATCTTGATGATTCTTTCAGGTAATGATCAGTACACCAAAACCACTTGGCTCACCAAATTTCGTTCTCCTAACTTAAACCGTTCGTTTGCAGTAACCGTTTTCATTTTTAGGTTTCACTCTGTTTTCTCCTATAGGGATACATGTATTTGGAACTCTAAATCAAACACGGTTTGTGCTAGCTCTTTGAAAGATGACACAATAAAGCAGTTTCAAGTTCTATCTCTATGTTTTGTTTACTGTTGATGTAGCCCTAAGCAGAGACTGGCGAACATCACTTTGATGGAAAGGCGTTGAAAAGCTTCCAAAAAACTACGAATTGCCTGAAATCTCAGCAAACATTTTTCCACCCAATCTTGATGATTCTTTCAGGTAATGATCAGTACACCAAAACCACTTGGCTCACCAAATTTCGTTCTTCTAGGTTAAACCGTTCATTTGCAGTAACCGTTTTCATTTTTAGGTTTCACTCTGTTTTCACCTATACGGATACATGTATTTGGAACTCTAAATCAAACACGGTTTGTGCTAGCTCTTTTAAATTGACACAATAAAGCAGTTTCAAGTTCTATCTCTATGGTTTGTTTGCTGTTGATGTAGCCCTAAGCAGAGACTGGCGAAAATCACTTTCATGGAAAGAGGTTTCCAAGCTTCCAAAAAACTACGAGTTGCCTGAAATCTCAGCAAACATTTTTTCACCCAATCTTGATGATTCTTTCAGGTAATGATCAGTACACCAAAACCACATGGCTCACCAAATTTCGTTCTTCTAGGTTAAACCGTTCGTTTGCAATAACCGTTTTCATTTTTAGGTTTCACTCTGTTTTCTCCTCTATGGATACATGTATTTGGAACTCTAAATCAAACACGGTTTGTGCTAGCTCTTAGAAACTTGACACAATAAAGCAGTTTCAAGTTCTATCTCTACGGTTTGTTTTCTGTTGGTGTAGCCCTTAGCAGAGACTGGTGAAAATCAGTTTCATGGAAAGGGGTTGCCAAGCTTCCAAAAAACTACGAGTTTCCTGAAATCTCAGCAAACATTTTTTAACCCAATATTGATGATTCTTTCAGTTAATGATCAGTAAATCAAAACCACTTGGCTCACCAAATTTCGTACTTCTAGATTAAACCGTTCGTTTGCAGTAACCGTTTTCATTTTTAGGTTTCACTCTGTTTTCTCCTATATGGATACATGTATTTGGAACTCTAAATCAAACACGGTTTGTGCTAGCTCTTTTAAATTGACACAATAAAGCAGTTTCAAGTTCTATCTCTATGGTTTGTTTGCTGTTGATGTAGCTCTAAGCAGAGACTGGCGAAAATCACTTTCATGGAAAGAGGTTGCCAAGCTTCCAAAAAACTACGAGTTGCCTGAAATCTCAGCAAACATTTTTTCACCCAATCTTGATGATTCTGTCAGGTAATGATCAGTACACCAAAACCACTTGGCTCACCAAACTTCGTTCTTCTAGGTTATACCGTTCGTTTGCAATAACCGTTTTCATTTTTAGGTTTCACTCTGTTTTCTCCTAAATGGATACATGTATTTGGAACTCTAAATCAAACACGGTTTGTGCTAGCTCTTTGAAACTTGACACAATAAAGTAGTTTCAAGTTCTATCTCTATGGTTTGTTTGCTGTTGATGTATCCCTAAGCAGAGACTGGCGAAAATCACTTTGATGGAAAGGGGTTGCCAAACTCCCCAAAAGTACGAGTTGCCCGAAATCTCAGCAAATATTTTTTCACCCAATCTTGATGATTCTTTCAGGTAATGATCAGTACACCAAAACCACTTGGCTCACCAAATTTCGTTCTCCTAGCTTAAACCGTTCGTTTGCAGTAACCGTTTTCATTTTTAGGTTTCACTCTGTTTTCTCCTATACGGATATATGTATTTGGAACTCTAAATCAAACACGGTTTGTGCTAGCTCTTTGAAACTTGACACAATAAAGCAGTTTCAAGTTCTATCTCTATGGTTTGTTTACTGTTGATGTAGCCCTAAGCAGAGACTGGGGAGAATCACTTTGATGGAAAGGCGTTGAAAAGCTTCCAAAAAACTACGAATTGCCTGAAATCTCAGCAAACATTTTTCCACCCAATCTTGATGATTCTTTCAGGTAATGATCAGTACACCAAAACCACTTGGCTCACCAAATTTCGTTCTTCTAGGTTAAACCGTTCATTTGCAGTAACCGTTTTCATTTTTAGGTTTCACTCTGTTTTCACCTATACGGATACATGTATTTGGAACTCTAAATCAAACACGGTTTGTGCTAGCTCTTTTAAATTGACACAATAAAGCAGTTTCAAGTTCTATCTCTATGGTTTGTTTGCTGTTGATGTAGCCCTAAGCAGAGACTGGCGAAAATCACTTTCATGGAAAGAGGTTTCCAAGCTTCCAAAATACTACGAGTTGCCTGAAATCTCAGCAAACATTTTTTCACCCAATCTTCATGATTCTTTCAGGTAATGATAAGTACACCAAAACCACATGGCTCACCAAATTTCGTTCTTCTAGGTTAAACCGTTCGTTTGCAATAACCGTTTTCATTTTTAGGTTTCACTCTGTTTTCTCCTCTATGGATACATGTATTTGGAACTCTAAATCAAACACGGTTTGTGCTAGCTCTTTGAAACTTGACACAATAAAGCAGTTTCAAGTTCTATCTCTATGGTTTGTTTGCTGTTGATGTAGCCCTAAGCAGAGACTGGCGAAAATCACTTTGATGGGAAGGGGTTGCCAAGCTCCCCAAAACTACGAGTTGCCTGAAATCTCAGCAAATATTTTTTCACCCAATCTTGATGATTCTTTCAGGTAATGATCAGTACACCAAAACCACTTGGCTCACCAAATTTCGTTCTTCTAGGTTAAACCCTTCGTTTGCAGTAACCGTTTTCATTTTTAGGTTTCACTCTGTTTTCTCCTATACAAATACATGTATTTGGAACTCTAAATAAAACACGGTTTGTGCTAGCTCTTTGAAACTTGACACAATAAATAAGTTTCAAGTTCTATCTCTACGGTTTGTTTGCTGTTGATGTAGCCCTAAGCAGAGACTGGCGAAAATCACTTTGATGGAAAGGAGTTGCAAGGCTTCTAGAAAACGACGAGTTGCCTGAAATCTCAGCAAACATTTTTTTCTCCAATTCTTGATGATTCTTTCAGGTAATGATCAGTAAATCAAAACCACTTGGCTCACCAAATATCGTTCTTCTAGATTAAACCGTTCGTTTGCAGTAACCGTTTTCATTTTTCGGTTTCACTCTGTTTTCTCCTATATGGATACATGTATTTGGAACTCTAAATCAAACACGGTTTGTGCTAGCTCTTTGAAACTTGACACAATAAAGCAGTTTCAAGTTCTATCTCTGTGGTTTGTTTGCTGTTGATGTATACCTAAGCAGAGACTCGCGAAAATCACTTTGATTCAAAGGGGTTGCCAAGCTTCCAAAAGTACGAGTTGCCTGAAATCACAGGAAACATTTTATCACCCAATCTTGATGATTCTTTCAGGTAATGATCAGTACACCAAAACCACTTGGCTCACCAAATTTCGTTCTTCTAGGTTAAACCGTTCGTTTGCAGTAACCGTTTTCATTTTTAGGTTTCACTCTGTTTTCTCCTTTACGGATACATGTATTTGGAACTCTAAATCAAACACGGTTTGTGCTAGCTCTTTGAAACTTGACACAATAAAGCAGTTTCAAATTCTATCTCTATGGTTTGTTTGCTGTTGATTTTGCCCCAAGCAGAGACTGGCGAAAATCACTTTGATGGAAAAGGGTTGCCAAGCTTCCAAAAAACTACGAGTTGCCTGAAATCTCAGCAAACATTTTTTTACCCAATCTTGATGATTCTTTCAGGTAATGATCAGTACACCAAAACCACTTGGCTCACCAAATTTCGTTCTTCTAGGTTAAACCGTTCATTTGCAGTAACCGTTTTCATTTTTAGGTTTCACTCTGTTTTCTCCTATACGGATACATGTATTTGGAACTCTAAATCAAACACGGTTTCTGCTAGCTCTTCGAAACTTGACACAATAAAGCAGTTTCAAGTTCTATCTCTATGGTTTGTTTGCTGTTGATTTTGCCCCAAGCAGAGACTGGCGAAAATCACTTTCATGGAAAGGGGTTGCCAAGCTTCCAAAAAACTACGAGTTGCCTGTAATCTCAGCAAACATTTTTTCACCCAATCTTGATGATTCTTTCAGGTAATGATCAGTACACCAAAACCACTTGGCTAACCAAATTTCGTTCTTCTAGGTTAAACCGTTCGTTTGCAGTAACCGTTTTCATTTTTAGGTTTCACACTGTTTTCTCCTATACGGATACATGTATTTGAAACTCTAAATCAAACACGGTTTGTGCTAGCTCTTTGAAACTTGACACAATAAAGCAGTTTCAAGTTCTATCTCTATAGTTTGTTTGCTGTTGATGTAGCCCTAAGCAGAGACTGGCAAAAATCACTTTGATGGAAATGGGTTGCCAAGCTTCCAAAAAACTACGAGTTGCCTGAAATCTCAGGAAACATTTTTTGACCCAATCTTGATGATTCTTTCAGGTAATGATCAGTACACCAAAACCACTTTGCTCACCAAATTTCGTTCTTCTAGGTTAAACCGTTCGTTTGCAGTAACCGTTTTCATTTTTAGGTTTCACTCTGTTTTCTCCTATATGGATACATGTATTCGGAACTCTAAATCAAACACGGTTTGTGCTAGCTCTTTGAAACTTGACACAATAAAGCAGTTTCAAGTTCTATCTCTATGATTTGTTTGCTGTTGATATAGCCCTAAGCAGAGACTGGCGAAAATCACTTTGATGAAAAGGGGTTGCCAAGCTACCAAAAAATACGAGTTGCCTGAAATATCAGCAAACATTTTTTCACCCAATCTTGATAATTCTTTCAGGTAATGATCCGTACACCAAAACCACTTGGTTCACCAAATTTCGTTTTTCTAGGTTAAACCGTTCCTTTGCAGTAACCGTTTTCATTTTTAGATTTCACTCTGTTTTTTCCTATATGGATACATGTATTTGGAAGTCTAAATCAAACACGGTTTGTGCTAGCTCTTTGAAACTTGACACAATAAAGCAGTTTCAAGTTCTATCTCTATGGTTTGTTTGCTGTTGATGTAGCCCTAAGCAGAGACTGGCGAAAATCACTTTGATGGAAAGGGGTTGCCAAGCTTCCAAAAAATAACGAGTTGCCTGAAATCTCAGCAAACATTTTTTCACCCAATCTTGATGATTCTTTCAGGTAATGATCAGTACACCAAAACCACTTGGCTCACCAAATTTCGTTCTTCTAGGTTAAACCGTTCGTTTGCAGTAACCGTTTTCATTTTTAGGTTTCACTCTGTTTTCTCCTATACGGATACATGTATTTGGAACTCTAAATCAAACACGGTTTGTGCTAGCTCTTTGAAACTTGACACAAAAAAGCAGTTTCAAGTTCTGTCTCTATGGTTTCTTTGCTGTTGATGTAGCCCTAAGCAGAGACTGACGAAAATCACTTTGATGGAAAGGGGTTGCCAAGCTTCCAGAAAACTACGAGTTGCCTGAAATCTCAGCAAACATTTTTTTACCCAATATTGATGATTCTTTCAGGTAATGATCAGTACACCAAAACCACTTGGTTCACCAAATTTCGTTCTTCTAGGTTAAACCATTCTTTTGCAGTAACCGTTTTCATTTTTAGGTTTCACTCAGTTTTCTCCTATACAGATACATGTATTTGGAACTCTAAATCAAACACGGTTTGTGCTAGCTCTTTGAAACTTGACACAATAAAGCAGTTTCAAGTTCTATGTCTATGGTTTGTTTGCTGTTGATGTAGCCATAAGCAGAGACTGGCAAAAATCACTTTGATGGAAAGGGGTTGCCAAGCTACCAAAAAACTACGAGTTGCCTGAAATCTCAGCAAACATTTTTTCACCCAATCTTGATGATTCTATCAGGTAAAGATCAGTACACCAAAACCACTTGGCTCACCAAATTTCGTTCTTCTAGGTTAAACCGTTCGTTTGCAGTAACCGTTTTAATTTTTAGGTTTCACACTGTTTTCTCCTATACGGATACATGTATTTGGAACTCTAAATCAAACACGGTTTGTGCTAGCTCTTTAAACTTGACACAATAAAGCAGTTTCAAGTTCTATCTCTATGGTTTGTTTGCTGTTGATGTAGCCCTAAGCAGAGACTGGCGAAAATCACTTTGATGAAAACGGGTTGCCAAGCTTCCAAAAAAATACGAGTTGCCTGAAATCTCAGGAAACATTTTTTCACCCAATCTTGATGATTCTTTCATGTAATGATCAGTACACCAAAACCACTTGGCTCACCAAATTTCGTTCTTCTATGTTAAACTGTTCGTTTGCAGTAACCGTTTTCATTTTTAGGTTTCACTCTGTTTTCTCCTATATGGATACATGTATTCGGAACTCTAAATCAAACACGGTTTGTGCTAGCTCTTTGAAACTTGACACAATAAAGCAGTTTTAAGTTCTATCTCTATGATTTGTTTGCTGTTGATATAGCCCTAAACAGAGACTTGCGAAAATCACTTTGATGAAAAGGGGTTGCCAAGCTTCCAAAAAACTACGAGTTGCCTGAAAGCTCAGCAAACATTTTTCACCCAATCTTGATGATTCTATCAGGTAATGATCAGTACACCAAAACCACTTGCCTCTCCAAATTTCGTTCTTCTAGGTTAAACCGTTCCTTTGCAGTAACCGTTTTCATTTTTAGGTTTCACTCTGTTTTCTCCTATACGGATATATGTGTTTGGAACTCTAAATCAAACACGGTTTGTGCTAGCTCTTTGAAACTTGACACAATAAAGCAGTTTCAAGTTCTATCTCTATGGTTTTTTTGCTGTTGATGTAGCCTTAAGCAGAGACTGGCGAAAATCACTTTGATGGAAAGGGGTTGCCAAGCTTCCAAAAAACTACGATTTGCCTGAAATCTCAGCAAACATTTTTTCACCCAATCTTGATGATTCTATCAGGTAATGATCAGTACACAAAAACCACTTGGCTCCCCAAATTTCGTTCTTCCAGGTTAAACCGTTCGTTTGAAGTAACCGTTTTCATTTTTATGTTTCACTCTGTTTTCTCCTATAGGGATACATGTATTTGGAACTCTAAATCAAACACGGTTTGTGCTAGTTCTTTGAAACTTGACACGATAATGCAGTTTCAAGTTCTATCTCTACGGTTTCTTTGCTGTTGATGTAGACCTAAGCAGAGACTGGCGAAAATCACTTTGATGGAAACGGGTTGCCAAGCTTCTAAAAATACGAGTTTCCTGAAATCAGAGCAAACATTTTATCACCCAATCTTGATGATTCATTCAGTTAATGATCAGTACACCAAAACCATTTGGCTCACCAAATTTCGTTCTTCTAGGTTAAACCGTTCGTTTGCAGTAAACATTTTCATTTTTAGGTTTCACTCTGTTTTCTCCTATACGGATACATGTATTTAGAACTCTAAATCAAACACGGTTTGTGCTAGCTCTTTGAAACTTGACACAATAAAGCAGTTTCAAGTTCTATCTTTATGGTTTGTTTGCTGTTGATGTAGCCCTAAGCAGAGATTGGCGAAAATCACTTTGATGGAAAGGGGTTGCCAAGCTCCCAAAAACTACGAGTTGCCTTAAATCTCAGCAATCATTTTTTCACCCAATCTTGATGATTCTTTCAGGTAATGATCAGTACAGGAAAACCACTTGGATCACCAAATTTCGTTCTTCTAGGTAAAACCGTTCGTTTGCAGTAACCGTTTTAATTTTTAGGTTTCACTCTGTTTTCTCCTATAAGGATACATGTATTTGGAACTCTAAATCAAACACGGTTTGTGCTAGCTCTTTGAAACTTGACACAATAAAGCAGTTTCAAGTTCTATCTCTATGGTTTTTTTGCTGTTGATGTAGCCTTAAGCAGAGACTGGCGAAAATCACTTTGATGGAAAGGGGTTGCCAAGCTTCCAAAAAACTATGATTTCCTGAAATCTCAGCAAACATTTTTTCACCCAATCTTGATGATTCTATCAGGTAATGATCAGTACACAAAAACCACTTGGCTCCCCAAATTTCGTTCTTCCAGGTTAAACCGTTCGTTTGAAGTAACCGTTTTCATTTTTAGGTTTCACTCTGTTTTCTCCTATATGGATACATGTATTTGGAACTCTAAATCAAACACCGTTTGTGCTATATCTTTGAAACTTGACAAAATAAAGCAGTTTCAAGTTCTATCTCTATGGTTTGTTTGCTGTTGATGTAGGCCTAAGCAGAGACTGGCGAATATCACTTTGATGGAAAGGGGTTGCCAAGCTCCAAAAAACTACGAGTTGCCTGAAATCTAGCAAACATTTTTTCACCCAATCTTGATGATACTATCAGGTAATGATCAGTACACCAAAACCACTTGGCTCACCATATTTCGTTCTTCTAGGTTAAACCGTTCGTTTGCAGTAACCGTGTTCATTTTTAGATTTCACTCTCTTTTCTCCTATATGGATACATGTATTTAAAACTCTAAATCAAACACGGTTTGTGCTAGCTTTTTGAAACTTGACACAATAAAGCAGTTTCAAGTTCTTTCTCTACGGTTTGTTTGCTGTTGATGTAGCCCTAAGCAGAGACTGGCAAAAATCACTTTGATGGAAAGGGGTTGCCAAGCTTTCGAAAAACTACGAGTTTCCAGAAATCTCAGCAAACATTTTTTCAACCAATCTTGATGATACTATCAGGTAATGATCAGTACACCAAAACCACTTGGCTCACCAAATTTCGTTCTTCTAGGTTAAACCGTTCGTTTGCAGTAACCGTTTTCATTTTTAGGTTTCACTCTGTTTTCTCCTATACGGATACATGTATTTTAACTCTAAATCTAACACGGTTTGTGCTAGCTCTTTCAAACTTGACACAATAAAGCAGTTTCAAGTTCTATCTCTATGGTTTGTTTGCTGTTGATGTAGCCCTAAGCAGAGACTGGCGAAAATCACTTTGATTGAAAGGAGTTGCCAAGCTTCAAAAAAACTACGAGTTGCCTGAAATCTCAGCAAACATTTTTTAACCCAATCTTGATGATCCTTTCCGGTAATGATCAGGACACCAAAACCACTTGGCTCACCAAATTTCGTTCTTCTAGGTTAAACCGTTCGTTTGCAGTAACCGTTTTCATTTTTAGGTTTCACTCTGTTTTCTCCTATACGGATACATGTATTTGGAACTCTAAATCAAACACGGTTTGTGCTAGCTTTTTGAAACTTGACACAATAAAGCAGTTTCAAGTTCTATGTCTACGGTTTGTTTGCTGTTGATGTAGCCCTAAGCAGAGACTGGCGAAAATCACTTTGATGGAAAGGGGTTGCCAAGCTTCCAAAAGTATGAGTTGCCTGAAATCACAGCAAACATTTTTTCACCCAATCTTGATGATTCTTTCAGGTAATGATCTGTACACCAAGACCACTTGGCTCACCAAATTTCGTTCTGCTAGGTTAAACCGTTCGTTTGCAGTCACCGTTTTTATTTTTAGGTTTCACTCCGTTTTTTCCTATACGAATACATGTATTTGGAACTCTAAATCAAACACGGTTTGTGCTAGCTCTTTGAAACTTGACACAATAAAGCAGTTTCAAGTTCTATCTCTATGATTTGTTTGCTGTTGATGTAGCCCAAAGCAGAGACCTGCGAAAATCACTTTGATGGAAAGGGGTTGCAAAGCTTCCAAAAACTACAAGTTGCCTGAAATCTCAGCAAACATTTTTCACCCAATCTTGATGATACTTTCAGGTAATGATCAGTACACCAAAACCACTTCGCTCACCACATTTCATTCTTCTAGGTTAAACCGTTCGTTTGCAGTAACCGTTTTCATTTTTAGATTTCACTCTCTTTTCTCCTATATGGATACATGTATTTAAAACTCTAAATCAAACACGGTTTGTGCTAGCTTTTTGAAACTTGACACAATAAAGCAGTTTCAAGTTCTTTCTCTACGGTTTGTTTGCTGTTGATGTAGCCCTAAGCAGAAACTGACGAAAATCACTTTGATGGAAAGGGGTTGCCAAGCTTCCTAAAGTATGAGTTGCCTGAAATCACAGCATACATTTTTTCACCCAATCTTGATGATTCTTTCAGGTAATGATCTGTACACCAAGACCACTTGGCTCACCAAATTTCGTTCTGCTAGGTTAAACCGTTCGTTTGCAGTAACCGTTTTTATTTTTAGGTTTCACTCTGTTTTCTCCTATACGGATACATGTATTTGGAACTCTAAATCAAACACGGTTTGTGCTAGCTCTTTGAAACTTGACACAATAAAGCAGTTTCAAGTTCTATCTCTATGACTTGTTTGCTGTTGATGTAGCCCTAAGCAGAGACTGGCGAAAATCACTTTGATGGAAAGGGGTTGCAAAGCTTCCAAAAACTACAAGTTGCCTGAAATCTCAGCAAACATTTTTCACCCAATCTTGATGATACTATCAGGTAATGATCAGTACACCAAAACCACTTGGCTCACCATATTTCGTTCTTCTAGGTTAAACCGTTCGTTTGCAGTAACCGTTTTCATTTTTAGATTTCACTCTCTTTTCTCCTATATGGATACATGTATTTAAAACTCTAAATCAAACACGGTTTGTGCTAGCTTTCTGAAACTTGACACAATAAAGCAGTTTCAAGTTCTAACTCTATGGTTTGTTTGCTGTTGATGTAGCCTTAAGCAGAGACTGGCGAAAATCACTTTCATGGAAATAGGTTGCCAAGCTCCCAAAAACTACGAGTTGCCTGAAATCTCAGCAAATATTTTTTCACCCAATCTTGATGATTCTTTCAGGTAATGACCAGTACACCAAAACCACTTGGCTCACCAAATTTCGTTCTTCTGGGTTACACCGTTCGTTTGCAGTAACCGTTTTCATTTTTAGGTTTCACTCTGTTTTCTCCTATAGGGATACATGTATTTGGAACTCTAAATCAAACACGGTTTGTGCTAGCTCTTTGAAACTTGACACAATAAAGCAGTTTCAAGTTCTATCTCAACGGTTTGTTTGCTGTTGATGTAGCCCTAAGCAGAGACTGGCGAAAATCACTTTGATGGAAAGGGGTTGCCAAGCTTCCAAAAGTACGAATTGCCTGAAATCACAGCAAACATTTTATCACCCAATCTTGATGATTCTTTCAGGTAATGATCAGTACATTAAATCCACTTGGCTCACCAAATTTCGTTCTTCTAGGTTAAACCGTTCGTTTGCAGTAACAGTTTTCATTTTTAGGTTTCACTCTGTGTTCTCCTAAACGGATACATGTATTTGGAACTCTAAATCAAACACGATTTGTGCTAGCTCTTTGAAACTTGACACAATAAAGCATTTTCAAGTTCTATCTCTTTGGTTTGTTTGCTGTTGATGTAGCCCTAAGCAGAGACTGGCGAAAATCACTTTCATGGATATAGGTTGCCAAGCTCCCAAATCTAAGAGTTGCCTGAAATCTCAGCAAACATTTTTTCACCCAATCTTGATGATTCTTTCAGGTAATGACCAGTACACCAAAACACTTAGCTCACCAAATTTCGTTCTTCTGGGTTAAACCGTTCGTTTGCAGTAACCGTTTTCATTTTTAGGTTTCACTCTGTTTTCTCCTATACGGATACATGTATTTGGAACTCTAAATCAAACACGGTTTGTGCTAGCTCTTTCAAACTTGACAGAATAAAGCAATTTCAAGTTCTATCTCTATGGATGGTTTGCTGTTGATGTAGCCCTAAGCAGAGACTGGCGAAAATCACTTTGATGGAAAGGGGTTGCCAAGCTTCCAAAAAACTACGAGTTGTCTGGAATCTCAGCAAACATTTTTTCACCCAATCTTGATGATTCTTTCAGGTAATGATCAGTACACCAAAACCACTTGGCTCATCAAATTTCGTTCTTCTAGGTTAAACCGTTCGTTTGCAGTAACAGTTTTCATTCTTAGGTTTCACTCTGTTATCTCCTATACGGATACATGTATTTGGAACTCTAAAGCAAACACGTTTTGTGCTAGCTCTTCGAAACTTGACACAATAAAGCAGTTTCAAGTTCTAACTCTATGGTTTGTTGCTGTTGATGTAGCCTTAAGCAGAGACTGGCGAAAATCACTTTCATGGAAATAGGTTGCCAAGCTCCCAAAAACTACGAGATGCCTGAAATCTCAGCAAACATTTTTTTACCCAATCTTGATGATTCTTTCAGGTAATGACCAGTACACCAAAACCACTTGGCTCACCAAATTTCGTTCTTCTGGGTTAAACCGTTCGTTTGCAGTAACCGTTTTCATTTTTAGGTTTCACTCTGATTTCTCCTATAGGGATACATGTATTTGGAACTCTAAATCAAACACGGTTTGTGCTAGCTCTTTGAAACTTGACACAATAAAGCAGTTTCAAGTTCTATCTCTACGGTTTGTTTGCTGTTGATGTAGCCCTAAGCAGAGACTGGCGAAAATCACTTTGATGGAAAGGGGTTGCCAAGCTTCCAAAAGTACGAATTGCCTGAAATCACAGCAAACATTTTATCACCCAATCTTGATGATTCTTTCAGGTAATGATCAGTACATTAAATCCACTTGGCTCACCAAATTTCGTTCTTCTAGGTTAAACCGTTCGTTTGCAGTAACCGTTTTCATTTTTAGGTTTCACTCTATTTTCTCCTATACGGATACATGTATTTGGAACTCTAAATCAAACACGATTTGTGCTAGCTCTTTGAAACTTGAACAATAAAGCAGTTTCAAGTTCTATCTCTTTGGTTTGTTTGCTGTTGATGTAGCCCTAAGCAGAGACTGGCGAAAATCACTTTCATGGAAATAGGTTGCCAAGCTCCCAAATCTAAGAGTTGCCTGAAATCTCAGCAAACATTTTTTCACCCAATCTTGATGATTCTTTCAGGTAATGACCAGTACACCAAAACACTTAGCTCACCAAATTTCGTTCTTCTGGGTTAAACCGTTCGTTTGCAGTAACCGTTTTCATTTTTAGGTTTCACTCTGTTTTCTCCTATAGGGATACATGTATTTGGAACTCTAAATCAAACACGGTTTGTGCTAGCTCTTTCAAACTTGACAGAACAAAGCAGTTTCAAGTTCTATCTCTATGGTTTGTTTGCTGTTGATGTAGCCCTAAGCAGAGACTGGCGAAAATCACTTTGATGGAAAGGGGTTTCCAAGCTTCCAAAAAACGACGAGTTGCCTGAAATCTCAGCAAACATTTTTTCACCCAATCTTGATGATTCTTTCAGGTAATGATCAGTACACAAAAAACCACTTGGCTCACCAAATTTCGTTCTTCTAGGTTAAACCGTTCGTTTGCAGTAACCGTTTTCATTTTTAGGTTTCACTCTGTTTTCTCCTATACTGATACATTTATTTGGAACTCTAAATGAAACACGGTTTTTGCTAGCTCTTGGAAACTTGACACAATAAACAGTTTCAAGTTCTATCTCTGTGGTTTGTTTGCTGTTGATGTATCCCTAAGCAGAGACTGGCGAAAATCACTTTGATGGAAAGGGGTTGCCAAGCTTCCAAAAAACTACGAGTTGCCTGAAATCTCAGCAAACATTTTTTCATCCAATCTTGATGATTCTTTCAGGTAATGATCAGTACACCAAAACCACCTGGCTCACCAAATTTCGTTCTTCTAGGTTAAACGGTTCGTTTGCAGTAACCGTTTTCATTTTTAGGTTTCACTCTTTTTTCTCCTATACGGATACATGTATTTGGAACTCTAAATCAAACACGGTTTGTGCTAGCTCTTTGAACTAGACACAATAAAGCAGTTTCAAGTTCTATCTCTATGGTTTGTTTGCTGTTGATGTAGCCTTAAGCAGAGACTGGCGAAAATCACTTTGATTGAAAGGGGTTGCCAAGCTTCCAAAAGTACAAGTTGCCTGAAATCTCAGCAAACATTTATTCTCCCAATCTTGATGATTCTTTCAGGTAATGATCAGTACACCAAAACCACTTGGCTCACCAAACTTCGTTCTTCTAGGTTAAACCGTTCGTTTGTAGTAACCGTTTTCATTTTTAGGTTTCACTCTTTTTTTCTCCTATAGGGATACATGTATCTGGAACTCTACATCAAACACGGTTTGTGCTAGCTCTTTGAAACTTGACACAATAAAGCAGTTTCAAGTTCTATCTCTATGGTTTGTTTGCTGTTGATGTAGCCCTAAGCAGAGACTGGCGAAAATCACTTTGATGGAAACGGGTTTCCAAGCTTCCAAAAAACGACGAGTTGCCTGAAATCTCAGCAAACATTTTTTCACCCAATCTTGATGATTCTTTCAGGTAATGATCAGTACACCAAACCCACTTGGCTCACCAAATTTCGTTCTTCTAGGTTAAACCGTTCGTTTGCAGTAACCGTTTTCATTTTTAGGTTTCACTCTGTTTTCTCCTATACGGATACATATATTTGGAACTCTAAATGAAACACGGTTTGTGCTAGCTCTTTGAAACTTGACACAATAAAGCAGTTTCAAGTTCTATCTCTGTGGTTTGTTTGCTGTTGATGTAGCCCTAAGCAGAGACTGGCGAAAATCACTTTGATGGAAAGGGGTTGCCAAGCTTCCAAAAAACTACGAGTTGCCTGAAATCTAAGCAAACATTTTTTTACCCAATCTTGATGATTCTTTCACGTAATGATCAGTACACCAAAACCACCTGGCTCACCAAATTTCGTTCTTCCAGGTTAAAAGGTTCGTTTGCAGTAACCGTTTTCATTTTTAGGTTTCACTCTGTTTTCAACTATATGGATACATGTATTTGGAACTCTAAATCAAACACGGTTTGTGCTAGTTCTTTGAAACTTGACACAATAAAGCAGTTTCAAGTTATATCTCCATTTTTTGTTTGCTGTTGATGTAGCCCTAAGCAGAGACTGGCGAAAATCACTTTGATGGAAAGGGGTTGACAAGCTTCCAAAAAACTACGAGTTGCCTGAAATCTCAGCAAACATTTTTTCACCCAATCTTGATGATTCTTTCAGGTAATGATCAGTACACCAAAACCACTTGGCTCACCAAATTTCGTTCTTGTAGGTTAAACCTTTCGTTTGCAGTAACCGTTTTTATTTTTAGGTTTCACTCTTTTTTCTCCTATACGGATACATGTATTTGGAACTCTAAATCAAACACGGTTTGTGCTAGCTCTTTGAAACTTGACACAATAAAGAAATTTCAAGTTCTATTTCTACGGTTTGTTTGCTGTTGACGTAGCCCTAAGCAGAGACTGGCGAAAATCACTTTGATGGAAAGGGGTCGCCAAGCTTCCAAAAGTAGAAGGTGCCTGAAATCACAGCAAACATTTTATCACCCAATCTTGATGATTCTTTCAGGTAATGATCAGTACACCAAAACCACTTGGCTCACCAAATTTCGTTCTTCTAGGTTAAACCGTTCGTTTGCAGTAACCGTTTTCATTTTTAGGTTTCACTCTGTTTTCTTCTATACGGATACATGTATTTGGAACTCTAAATCAAACACGGTTCGTGCTAGCTCTTTGAAACTTGACACAATAAAGCAGTTTCAAGTTCTATCTCCATTTTTTGTTTGCTGTTGATGTAGCCCTAAGCAGAGACTGGCGAAAATCACTTTCAAGGAAAGGGTTGCCAAGCTTCCAAAAAACTACGAGTTGCCTGAAATCTCAGCAAACATTTTTTCACCCAATCTTGATGATTCTTTCACGTAATGATCAGTACACCAAAGCCAATTGGCTCACCAAATTTCGTTCTTTTAGGTTAAACCTTTCGTTTGCAGTAACCGTTTTCATTTTTAGGTTTCACTCTTTTTTCTCCTATACGGATACATGTATTTGGAACTCTAAATCAAAGACAGTTTGTGGTAGCTCTTTGAAACTTGACACAATAAAGCAGTTTCAAGTTCTATCTCTATAGTTTGTTTGCTGTTGATGTAGCCCTAAGCAGAGACTGGTGAAAATCACTTTGATGGAAAGGGGTTGCCAAGCTTCCAAAAAACTACGATTTGTCTGAAATCTCAGCAAACATTTTTTCACCCAATCGTGATGATTCTTTCAGGTAATGATCAATACAACGAAACCACTTGGCTCACCAAATTTCGTTTTTCTAGGTTAAACCGCTCGTTTGCAGTAACCGTTTTCATTTTTAGGTTTCACTCTGTTTTCTCCTATACGGATACATGTATTTGGAACTCTAAATGAAACACGTTTTGTGCTAGCTCTTTGAAACTTGACACAATAAAGCAGTTTCATGTTCTATCTCTATGGTTTGTTTGCTGTTGATGTAGCCCTAAGCAGAGACTGGCGAAAATCACTTTGATGGAAAGGGGTTGCCAAGCTTCCAAAAAACTACGAGTTGTCTGGAATCTCAGCAAACATTTTTTCACCCAATCTTGATGATTCTTTCAGGTAATGATCAGTACACCAAAACCACTTGGCTCACCAAATTTCGTTCTTCTAGGTTAAACCGTTCGTTTGCAGTAACAGTTTTCATTCTTAGGTTTCACTCTGTTTTCTCCTATACGGATACATGTATTTGGAACTCTAAAGCAAACACGTTTTGTGCTAGCTCTTTGAAACTTGACACAATAAAGCAGTTTCAAGTTCTAACTCTATGGTTTGTTTGCTGTTGATGTAGCCTTAAGCAGAGACTGGCGAAAATCACTTTCATGGAAATAGGTTGCCAAGCTCCCCAAAACTACGAGTTGCCTGAAATCTCAGCAAATATTTTTTCACCCAATCTTGATGATTCTTTCAGGTAATGACCAGTACACCAAAACCACTTGGCTCACCAAATTTCGTTCTTCTGGGTTAAACCGTTCGTTTGCAGTAACCGTTTTCATTTTTAGGTTTCACTCTGTTTTCTCCTATAGGGATACATGTATTTGGAACTCTAAATCAAACACGGTTTGTGCTAGCTCTTTGAAACTTGACACAATAAAGCAGTTTCAAGTTATATCTCTACGGTTTGTTTGCTGTTGATGTAGCCCTAAGCAGAGACTGGCGAAAATCACTTTGATGGAAAGGGGTTGCCAAGCTTCCAAAAGTACGAATTGCCTGAAATCACAGCAAACATTTTATCACCCAATCTTGATGATTCTTTCAGGTAATGATCAGTACATTAAATCCACTTGGCTCACCAAATTTCGTTCTTCTAGGTTAAACCGTTCGTTTGCAGTAACAGTTTTCATTTTTAGGTTTCACTCTATTTTCTCCTATACGGATACATGTATTTGGAACTCTAAATCAAACACGATTTGTGCTAGCTCTTTGAAACTTGACACAATAAAGCATTTTCAAGTTCTATCTCTTTGGTTTGTTTGCTGTTGATGTAGCCCTAAGCAGAGACTGGCGAAAATCACTTTGATGGAAAGGGGTTACCAAGCTTCCAAAAAACTACGAGTTGCCTGAAATCTCAGCAAACATTTTTTCACCCATTCTTGATGATTCTTTCATGTAATGATCAGTACATCAAAACCACTTGGCTCACCAAATTTCGTTCTTCTAGGTTAAACCGTTCGTTTTCAGTAACCATTTTTATTTTTAGGTTTCACTCTGTTTTGTCCTATACGAATACATGTATTTGGAACTCTAAATCAAACACGGTTTGTGCCAGCTCTTTGCAACTTGACACAATAAAGCAGTTTCAAGTTCCATCTCTCTGGTTTGTTTGCTGTTGATGTAGCCCTAAGCAGAGACTGGCGAAAATCACTTTGATGAAAAGGGGTTGCCAAGCTTCCAAAAACTACGAGTTGCCTGAAATCTCAGCAAACATTTTGTCACCCAATCTTGATGATTCCTTCAGTTAATGATCAGTACAACAAAACCACTTGTCTCACCAAATTTCGTTCTTCTAGGTTAAACCGTTCGTTTGGAGTAACCGTTTTCATTTTTAGGTTTCACTCTGTTTTCTCCTATACGAATACATGTATTTGGAACTCTAAATCAACACGGTTTGTGCTAGCTCTTTCAAACTTGACACAATAAAGCAGTTTCATGTTCTCTCTCTATGGTTTGTTTGCTGTTGATGTAGCCCTAAGTATAGACTGGCGAAAATCACTTTGATAGAAAG
The DNA here is from genome assembly GCF_052094955.1 of Ictidomys tridecemlineatus. Classification (NCBI taxonomy): domain Eukaryota; kingdom Metazoa; phylum Chordata; class Mammalia; order Rodentia; family Sciuridae; genus Ictidomys; species Ictidomys tridecemlineatus. The sequence continues at coordinate 75,128 of NW_027521231.1, forward strand.
GGGTTGCCAAGCGTCCATAAAACTACAAGTTTCCTGAAATCTCAGCAAACATTTTTTTACCCAATCTTGATGATTCGTTCAGGTAATGATCAGTGCACCAAAACCACTTGGATCACCAAATTTCGTTCTTTTAGGTTAAACCATTCGTTTGCAGTAACCGTTTTCATTTTTAGGTTTCACTCTGTTTTCTCCTATACGGATACATGTATTTGGAACTCTAAATCAAACACGGTTCGTGCTAGCTCTTTGAAACTTGACAAAATAAAGCAGTTTCAAGTTATATATCTATTTTTTGTTTGCTGTTGATGTAGCCCTAAGCAGAGACTGGCGAAAATCACTTTGATGGAAAGGGGTTGCCAAGCTTCCAAAAAACTACGAGTTGTCTGAAATCTCAGCAAACATTTTTTCACCCAATCTTGATGATTCTTTCAGATAATGATCGGTACACCAAAACCACTTGGCTCACCAAATTTCGTTCTTCTAGGTTAAACAGTTCGTTGCAGTAACAGTTTTCATTCTTAGGTTTCACTCTGTTTTCTCCTATACGGATACATGTATTTGGAACTCTAAATCAAACACGGTTTGTGCTACCTCTTTGAAACTTGACACAATAAAGCAGTTTCAAGTTCTAACTCTATGGTTTGTTTGCTGTTGATGTAGCCTTAAGCAGAGACTGGCGAAAATCACTTTCATGGAAATGGTTGCCAAGCTCCCAAAAACTATGAGTTGCCTGAAATCTCAGCAAACATTTTTTCACCCAATCTTGATGATTCTTTCAGGTAATGACCAGTAGACCATAACCACTTTTCTCACCAAATTTCGTTCTTCTGGGTTAAACCGTTCGTTTGCAGTAACCGTTTTCATTTTTAGGTTTCACTCTGTTTTCTCTTATAGGGATACATGTATTTGGAACTCTAAATCAAACACGGTTTGTGCTAGCTCTTTCAAACTTGACACAATAAAGCAGTTTCAAGTTGTATCTCTATGGTTGGTTTGCTGTTGATGTAGCCTTAAGAAGAGACTGGCGATAATCACTTTGATGGAAAAGGGTTCCCAAGCTTCCAAAAAACTACGAGTTTCCTGAAATCCAGGCAAACATTTTTTCACCCAATCTTGATGATTCTTTCAGGTAATGATCAATACACCAAAATCACTTGGCTCACCAAATTTCGTTCTTCTAGGTTAAACCGTTCGTTTGCAGTAACCGTTTTCATTTTTGGTTTCACTCTGTTTTCTCCTATAGGGATACATGTATTTGGAACTCTAAATCAAACACGGTTTGTGCTAGCTGTTTGAAACTTGACACAATAAAGCAGTTTCAAGTTCTATCTCTATGGTTTGTTTGCTGTTGATTTTGCCCTAAGCAGAAACTGGCGAAAATCACTTTGTTGGAAAGGGGTTGCCAAGCTTCCAAAAGTACGAGTTGCCTGAAATCACAGCAAATATTTTATCACCCAATCTTAATGATTCTTTCAGGTAATGATCAGTACACGAAAACCACTTGGCTCACCAAATTTCATTCTCCTAGGTTAAACCGTTCCTTTGCAGTAACCGTTTTCATTTTTAGGTTTCACTCTGTTTTCTCCTATACGGATACATGTATTTGGAACTCTAAATCAAACACGGTTTGTGCTAGCTCTTTGAACTAGACACAATAAAGCAGTTTCAAGTTCTAACTCTATGGTTTGTTTGCTGTTGATGTAGCCCTAAGCAGAGACTGGCGAAAATCACTTTGATGGAAAGGGGTTGCCAAGCTTCCAAAAGTACAAATTGACTGAAATTACAGCAAACATTTTAACACCCAATCTTGATGATTCTTTCAGGTAATGATCAGTACACAAAGACCACTTGGCTCACCAAATTTCGTTCTCCTAGGTTAAAACGTTCGTTTGCAGTAACCGTTTTCATTTTTAGGTTTCACTCTGTTTTCTCCTATATGGATACATGTATTTGGAACTCTAAATCAAACACGGTTTGTGCTAGCTCTTTGAAACTGGACACAATAAAGCAGTTTCAAGTTCTATCTCTACGGATTGTTTGCTTTTGATGTAGCCCTAAGCAGAGACTGGCGAAAATCACTTTGATGGAAAGGGGTTGCGAAGCTTCCAAAAGTACGAGTTGCCTGAAATCACAGCAAACATTTTATCACCTAATCTTGATGATTCTTTCAGGTAATGATCAGTACACCAAAACCACTTGGCTCAACAAATTTCGTTCTTCTAGGTTAAACCGTTCGTTTGCAGTAACCGTTTTCATTTTTAGGTTTCACTCTGGTTTCTCCTATAGGGATACATGTATTTGGAACTCTAAATCAAACACGGTTTGTGCTAGCTCTTTGAAACTTGACACAATAAAGCAGTTTCAAGGTCTATCTCTACTGTTTGTTTGCTGTTTATGTAGCCTTAAGAGGAGACTGGCGAAAATCACTTTGATGGAAAGGGGTTGCCAAGCTTCCCAAAGTACGAGTTTCCTGAAGTCACAGCAAACATATTTTCACCCAATCTTGATGATTCTTTCAGGTAATGATCACTAAACCAAAACCACTTGGCTCACCAAATTTCTTTCTCCTAGGTTAAACCGTTCGTTTGCAGTAACCGTTTTCATTTTTAGGTTTCACTCTGTTTTCTCTTATACGGATACATGTATTTGGAACTCTAAATCAAACACGGTTTGTGCTAGCTCTTTGAAACTTGACACAATAAAGCAGTTTCAAGTTCTGTCTCTATGGTTTGTTTGCTGTTGATGTAGCCCTAAGCAGAGACTGGCAAAAAACACTTTGATGGAAAGGGGTTGCCAAGCTTCCAAAAGTACGAGTTTCCGAAAATCACAGCAAACATTTTTTCACCCAATCTTGATGATTCTTTCAGGTAATGATCAGTACACCAAAACCACTTGGCTCACCAAATTTCGTTCTTCTAGGTTAAACCGTTCATTTGCAGTAACCGTTTTCATTTTTATGTTTCACTCTGTTGTCTCCCTATAGGGATACATGTATTTGGAACTCTAAATCAAACACGGTTTGTGCTAACTCTTTGAAACTTGACAAAATAAAGCAGTTTCAAGTTCTATCTCTACGGTTTGTTTGCTGTTGATGGAGCCCTAAGCAGAGACTGGCGAAAATCACTTTGAAGGAAAGGGGTTGCCAGGCTTCTGAAAATACGAGTTGCCTGAAATCACAGCAAACATTTTATCACCCAATCTTGATGATTCTTTCAGGTAATGATCAGTACACCAAAACCACTTGGCTCACCAAATTTCGTTCTTCTAGGTTAAACCGTTCGTTTGCAGTAACCGTTTTCAATTTTAGGTTTCACTCTGTTTTCTCCTATACGGATACATGTATTTGGAACTCTAAATCAAACACGGTTTGTGCTAGCTCTTTGAAACTTGATACAATAAAGCAGTTTCAAGTTCTATTTCTATGGTTTGTTTGCTGTTGATGTAGCCCTAAGCAGAGACTGGCGATAATCACTTTGATGGAAAGGTGTTCCCAAGCTTCCAAAAAACTACGAGTTTCCGGAAATCTCAGCAAACATTTTTTCACCCAATCTTGATGATTCTTTCAGGTAATGATCAGTACACAAAGACCACTTGGCTCACCAAATTTCGTTCTCCTAGGTTAAAACGTTCGTTTGCAGTAACCGTTTTCATTTTTAGGTTTCACTCTGTTTTCTCTTATACGGATACAGGTTTTGGAACTCTAAATCAAACACGGTTTGTGCTAGCTATTTGAAACTTGACACAATAAAGAAGTTACAAGTTCTATCTCTACGGTTTTTTTGCTGTTGATGTAGCCCTAAGCAGAGACTGGCGAAAATCACTTTGATGGAAAGGGGTTGCCAAGCTTCCAAAAAACTACGAGTTGCCTGAAATCTCAGGAAACATTTTTTCACCCAATCTTGATGATTCTTTCAGGTAATGATCAGTACACCAAAACCACTTGGCTCACCAAATTTCGTTCTTCTATGTTAAACTGTTCGTTTGCAGTAACCGTTTTCATTTTTAGGTTTCACTCTGTTTTCTCCTATATGGATACATGTATTCAGAACTCTAAATCAAACACGGTTTGTGCTAGCTCTTTGAAACTTGACACAATAAAGCAGTTTCATGTTCTATCTCTATGATTTGTTTGCTGTTGATATAGCCCTAAACAGAGACTTGCGAAAATCACTTTGATGAAAAGGGGTTGCCAAGCTTCCAAAAAACTACGAGTTGCCTGAAAGCTCAGCAAACATTTTTCACCCAATCTTGATGATTCTATCAGGTAATGATCAGTACACCAAAACCACTTGCCTCTCCAAATTTCGTTCTTCTAGGTTAAACCGTTCGTTTGCAGTAACCATTTTCATTTTTAGGTTTCACTCTGTTTTCTCCTATACAGATATATGTGTTTGGAACTCTAAATCAAACACGGTTTGTGCTAGCTCTTTGAAACTTGACACAATAAAGCAGTTTCAAGTTCTATCTCTATGGTTTTTTGCTGTTGATGTAGACTTAAGCAGAGACTGGCGAAAATCACTTTGATGGAAAGGGGTTGCCAAGCTTCCAAAAAACTACGATTTGCCTGAAATCTCAGCAAACATTTTTTTACCCAATCTTGATGATTCTATCAGGTAATGATCAGTACACAAAAACCACTTGGCTCCCCAAATTTCGTTCTTCCAGGTTAAACCGTTCATTTGAAGTAACCGTTTTCATTTTTACGTTTCACTCTGTTTTCTCCTATAGGGATACATGTATTTGGAACTCTAAATCAAACACGGTTTGTGCTAGCTCTTTGAAACTTGACACAATAAAGCAGTTTCAAGTTCTGTCTCTACGGTTTCTTTGCTGTTGATGTAGACCTAAGCAGAGACTGGCGAAAATCACTTTGATGGAAAGGGGTTGTCAAGCTTCTAAAAATACGAGTTTCCTGAAATCAGAGCAAACATTTTATCACCCAATCTTGATGATTCATTCAGTTAATGATCAGTACACCAAAACCATTTGGCTCACGAAATTTCGTTCTTCTAGGTTAAACCGTTCGTTTGCAGTAAACATTTTCATTTTTAGGTTTCACTCTGTTTTCTCCTATAGGGATACATGTATTTAGAACTCTAAATCAAACACGGATTGTGCTAGCTCTTTGAAACTTGACACAATAAAGCAGTTTCAAGTTCTATCTTTATGGTTTGTTTGCTGTTGATGTAGCCCTAAGCAGAGATTGGCGAAAATCACTTTGATGGAAAGGGGTTGCCAAGCTCCCAAAAACTACGAGTTGCCTGAAATCTCAGCAATCATTTTTTCACCCAATCTTGATGATTCTTTCAGGTAATGATCAGTACACGAAAACCACTTGGATCACCAAATTTCGTTCTTCTAGGTAAAACCGTTCGTTTGCAGTAACCGTTTTCATTTTTAGGTTTCACTCTGTTTTCTCCTATAAGGATACATGTATTTGGAACTCTAAATCAAACACGGTTTGTGCTAGCTCTTTGAAACTTGACACAATAAAGCAGTTTCAAGTTCTATCTCTATGGTTTTTTTGCTGTTGATGTAGCCTTAAGCAGAGACTGGCGAAAATCACTTTGATGGAAAGGGGTTGCCAAGCTTCCAAAAAACTACGAATTGCCTGAAATCTCAGCAAACATTTTTTCACCCAATCTTGATGATTCTATCAGGTAATGATCAGTACACAAAAACCACTTGGCTCCCCAAATTTCGTTCTTCCAGGTTAAACCGTTCGTTTGAAGTAACCGTTTTCATTTTTAGGTTTCACTCTGTTTTCTCCTATAGGGATACATGTATTTGGAACTCTAAATCAAACACGGTTTGTGCTAGCTCTTTGAAACTTGACACAATAAAGCAGTTTCAACTTCTATCTCTACTGTTTCTTTGCTGTTGATGTAGACCTAAGCAGAGACTGGCGAAAATCACTTTGATGGAAAGGGGTTGCCAAGCTCTCCAAAACTACCAGTTGCCTGAAATCTCAGCAAACATTTTTTCACCCAATCTTGATGATTCTTTCAGATAATGATCAGTACACCAAAACCACTTGGCTCACCAAATTTTGTTCTTCTAGGTTAAACCGTTCGTTTGCATTAACCGTTTTTATTTTTAGGTTTCACTCTGTTTTCTCCTATTCGGATACATGTATTTGGAACTCTAAATCAAACACGGTTTGTGCTAGCTCTTTGAAACTTGACAAAATAAAGCAGTTTCAAGTACTATCTCTATGATTTGTTTGCTGTTGATGTAGCCCTAAGCAGAGACTGGTGAAAATCACTTTGATGGAAAGGGGTTCCAAAGCTTCCAAAAACTACAAGTTGCCTGAAATCTCAGCAAACATTTTTCACCCAATCTTGATGATACTTTCAGGTAATGATCAGTACACCAAAACCACTTGGCTCACCATATTTTATTATTCTAGGTTAAACCGTTCGTTTTCAGTAACCGTTTTCATTTTTAGATTTCACTCTCTTTTCTCCTATATGGATACATGTATTTAAAACTCTAAATCAAACACGGTTTGTGCTAGCTTTTTGAAACTTGACACAATAAAGCAGTTTCAAGTTCTTTCTCTACGGTTTGTTTGCTGTTGATGTAGCCCTAAGCAGAGACTGACGAAAATCACTTTGATGGAAAGGGGTTGCCAAGCTTTTGAAATACTACGAGTTTCCTGAAATCTCATCAAACATTTTTTCACTCAATCTTGATGATTCTTTCAGGTAATGATCAGTACACCAAAAGCACTTGGCTAACCAAATTTCGTTCTTCTAGGTTAAACCGTTCGTTTGCAGTAACTGTTTTCATTTTTAGGTTTCACTCTGTTTTCTCCTAAACGGATACATGTATTTGGAACTCTAAATCAAACACGGTTTGTGCTAGCTCTTTGAAACTTGACACAATAAAGCATTTTCAAGTTCTATCTTTATGGTTTGTTTGCTGTCTATGTAGCCCTAAGCAGAGACTGGAGAAAATCACTTTGATGGAAAGAGGTTGCCAAGCTCCCAAAAACTACGAGTTGCCTGAAATCTCAGCAAACATTTTTTCACCCAATCTTGATGATTCTTTCAGATAATGATCAGTACACCAAAACCACTTGGCTCACCAAATTTCGTTCTTCTAGGTTAAACAGTTCGTTTGCAGTAACCATATTCATTTTTAGGTTTCACTCTGTTTTCTCCTATACGGATACATGTATTTGGAACTCTAAATCAAACACGGTTTGTGCTAGGTCTTTGAAACTTGACACAATAAAGCAGTTTCAAGTTCTATCTCTATGGTTTGTTTGCTGTTGATGTAGCCCTATGCAGAGACTGGCGAAAATCACTTTGATGGAAATGGGTTGCCAAGCTCCCAAAAAATTACGAGTTGCCTGAAATCACAGCAAACATTTTATCACACAATCTTGATGATTCTTTCAGGTAATGATCAGTACACCAAAACCACTTGGCTCACCAAATTTCCTTCTCCTAGGTTAAACCGTTCGTTTGCAGTAACCGTTTTGATTTTTAGGTTTCACTCTGTTTTCTCCTATACGGATACATGTATTTGGAACTCTAAATCACACACGGTTTGTGCTAGCTCTTTGAAACTTGACACAATAAAGCAGTTTCAAGTTCTATCTCTATGGTTTGTTTACTGTTGATGTAGCCCTAAGCAGAGACTGGCGAAAATCACTTTGATGGAAAGGCATTGAAAAGCTTCCAAAAAACTACGAATTGCCTGAAATCTCAGCAAACATTTTTCCACCCAATCTTGATGATTCTTTCAGGTAATGATCAGTACACCAAAACCACTTGGCTCACCAAATTTCGTTCTTCTAGGTTAAACCGTTCGTTTTCAGTAACCGTTTTCATTTTTAGGTTTCACTCTGTTTTCTCCTATATGGATACATGTATTTGGAACTCTAAATCAAACACGGTTTGTGCTAGGTCTTTGAAACTTGACACAATAAAGCAGTTTCAAGTTCTATCTCTATGGTTTGTTTGCTGTTGATGTAGCCCTATGCAGAGACTGGCGAAAATAACTTTGATGGAAATGGGTTGCCAAGCTCCCAAAAAACTACGAGTTGCCTGAAATCTCAGCAAACATTTTTTAACCCAATCTTGAAGATTCTTTCAGGTAATGATCAGTACACCAAAACCACTTGGCTCACCAAATTTCGTTCTTCTAGGTTAAACCATTCGTTTGCAGTAACTGTTTTCATTTTTAGGTTTCACTCTGTTTTCTCCTATACGGATACATGTATTTGCAAATCTAAATCAAACACGGTTTGTGCTAGCTCTTTGAAACTTGACACAATGAATCAGTTTTAAGTTCTATGTCTACGGTTTGTTTGCTGATGATGTAGCCCTAAGAAGAGACTGGCAAAAATCACTTTGATGGAAAGGGGTTGCCAAGCTTCCAAAAGTATGAGTTGCCTGAAATCACAGCAAATATTTTTTCACCCACTCTTGATGATTCTTTCAGGTAATGATCTGTACACCAAGACCACTTGGCTCACCAAATTTCGTTCTGCTAGGTTAAAACGTTCGTTTGCAGTAACCGTTTTTATTTTTAGGTTTCACTCTGTTTTCTCCTATAGGGATATATGTATTTGGAACTCTAAATCAAACACGGTTTTGCTAGCTCTTTGAAACTTGACACAATAAAGCAGTTTCAAGTTCTATCTCTATGATTTGTTTGCTGTTGATGTAGCCCTAAGCAGAGACTGGCGAAAATCACTTTGATGGAAAGGGGTTGCAAAGCTTCCAAAAACTACAAGTTGCCTGAAATCTCAGCAAACATTTTTCACCCAATCTTGATGATACTTTCAGGTAATGATCAGTACACCAAAACCACTTGGCTCACCATATTTCGTTCTTCTAGGTTAAACCGTTCGTTTGCAGTAACCGTTTTCATTTTTAGATTTCACTCTCTTTTCTCCTATATGGATACATGTATTTAAAACTCTAAATCAAACACGGTTTGTGCTAGCTTTCTGAAACTTGACACAATAAAGCAGTTTCAAGTTCTTTCTCTACGGTTTGTTTGCTGTTGATGTAGCCCTAAGCAGAGACTGGCGAAAATCACTTGGATGGAAAGGGGTTGCCAAGCTTTCGGAAAACTACGAGTTTCCTGAAATCTCATCAAACATTTTTTCACCCAATCTTGATGATTCTTTCAGGTAATGATCAGTACAACAAAACCACTTGGCTCACCAAATTTCGTTCTTCTAGGTTAAACCGTTCGTTTGCAGTAACCGGTTTCATTTTTAGGTTTCACTCTGTTTTCTCCTAAACGGATACATGTATTTGGAACTCTAAATCAAACACGGTTTGTGCTAGCTCTTTGAAACTTGACACAATAAAGCATTTTCAATTTCTATCTTTATGGTTTGTTTGCTGTCTATGTAGCCCTAAGCAGAGACTGGCGAAAATCACTTTGATGGAAAGAGGTTGCCAGGCTCCCAAATACTACGAGTTGCCTGAAATCTCAGCAAACATTTTTTCTCCCAATCTTGATGATTCTTTCAGATAATGATCAGTACACCAAAATCACTTGGCTCACCAAATTTCGTTGTGCTAGGTTAAACCGTTCGTTTGCAGTTCCGTTTTCATTTTTAGTTTTCACTCTGTTTTCTCATATACGGATACATGTATTTGGAACTCTAAATCAAACACGGTTTGTGCTATCTCTTTGAAACTTGACACAATAAAGCAGTTTCATGTTCTATTTCTATGGTTTCTTTGCTGTTGATGTAGGCCTAAGCAGAGACTGGCGAAAATCACTTTGATGGAAAGGGGTTGCCAAGCTCCCAGAAACTACGAGTTGCCTGAAAGCTCAGCAAACATTTTTTCACCCAATCTTGATGATTCTTTCACGTAATGATCAGTACACCAAAACCACTTGGCTCACCAAATTTCGTTCTTCTAGGTTAAACCGTTCGTTTGCACTAACTGTTTTCATTTTTAGATTTCACTCTCTTTTCTCCTATATGGATACATGTATTTAAAACTCTAAATCAAACACGGTTTGTGCTAGCTTTTTGAAACTTGACACAAAAAAGCAGTTGCAAGTTTTATCTCTACGGTTTGTTTGCTGTTGATGTAGCCCTAAGCAGAGACTGTCGAAAATCACTTTGATGGAAAGGGGTTGCCAAGCTTTCAAAAAACTACGAGTTTCCTGAAATCTCAGCAAACATTTTTTCACCCAATCTTGATGATTCTTTCAGGTAATGATCAGTACACCAAAACCACTTGGCTCACCAAATTTCGTTCTTCTAGGTTAAACCGTTCGTTTGCAGTAACCGTTTTCATTTTTAGGTTTCACTCTGTTTTCTCCTATACTGATACATGTATTTGGAACTCTAAATCAAACACGGTTTGTGCTAGCTCTTTGAAACTTGACACAATAAAGCAGTTTCAAGTTCTATCTCTATGGTTTGTTTGCTGTTGATGTAGCCCTAAGCAGAGACTGGCAAAAATCACTTTGATGGAAAGGGGTTGCCAAGCTTCCAAAAACCTACGAGTTGCCTGAAATCTCAGCAAACATTTTTTCACCCAATCTTGATGATTCTTTCAGGTAATGATCAGTACACCAAAACCACTTGGCTCACCAAATTTCTTTCCTCTTGGTTAAACCGTTCGTTTGCAGTAACCGTTTTCATTTTTAGGTTTCACTCTGTTTTCTCCTATACGGATACATGTATTTGGAACTCTAAATCAAACACGGTTTGTGCTAGCTCTTTGAAACTTGACACAATAAATCTGTTTCAAGTTCTATCTCTGTGGTTTGTTTGCTGTTGATGTCGCCCTAAGCAGAGACTGGCCAAAATCACTTTGATGGAAAGGGGTTGCCAAGCTTCCAAAAGTACGAGTTGCCTGAAATCACAGCAAACATTTTTTCACCCAATCTTGATGATTTTTTCAGGTAATGATCAGTACACCAAAACCACTTGGCTCACCAAATTTCGTTCGTCTAGGTTTAAACGTTCGTTTGCAGTAACCGTTTTCATTTTTAGGTTTCACTCTGTTTTCTCCTCTAGGGATACATGTATTTGGAACTCTAAATCAAACACGGTTTGTGCTAGCTCTTTGAAACTTGACACAATAAAGCAGTTTCAAGTTCTATCTCTACGGTTTCTTTGCTGTTGATGTAGCCCTAAGCAGAGACTGGCGAAAATCACTTGGATGGAAAGGGGTTGCCAAGCTTCCAAAATTACCAGTTGCCTGAAATCACAGCAAACCTTTTTTCACCCAATCTTGATGATTCTTTCAGGTAATGATCAGTACACCAAAACCACTTGGCTCACCAAATTTCGTTCTTCTAGGTTAAACCGTTCGTGTTCAGTAACTGTTTTCATTTTTAGGTTTCACTCTGTTTTCTCCTATACGGACACATGTATTTGGAACTCTAAATCAAACACGGTTTGTGCTAGCTCTTTGAAACTTGACCCAATAAAGCAGTTTCAAGTTCTATGTCTACGGTTTGTTTGCTGTTGATGTAGCCCTAAGCAGAGACTGGCGAAAATCACTTTGATGGAAAGGGGTTGCCAAGCTTCCAAAAAGTACTAGTTGCCTGAAATCTCAGCAAACATTTTTCACCCAATCTTGATGATTCTTTCAGGTAATGATCAGTACACCAAAACCACTTGGCTCACGAAATTTCGTTCTTCTAGGTTAAACCGTTCGTTTGCAGTAACCGTTTTCATTTTTAGATTTCACTCTGTTTTCTCCTATATGGATACATGTATTTAAAACTCTAAATCAAACACGGTTTGTGCTAGCTCTTTGAAACTTGACACAATAAAGCACTTTCAAGTTCTATCTCTATGGTTTGTTTGCGGTTGATGTAGCCCTAAGCAGAGACTGGCGAGAATCACTTTCATGGAAACAGGTTGCCAAGCTCCCAAAAACTACGAGTTGCCTGAAATCTCAGCAAACATTTTTTCACCCAATCTTGATGATTCTTTCATTTAATGATCAGTACACCAAAACCACTTGGCTCACCAAATTTCGTTCTTCTATGTTAAACCGTTCGTTTGCAGTCACCGTTTTCATTTTTAGGTTTCACTCTGTTTTCTCCTATATGTATACATGTATTTGGAAATCTAAATCAAAAAGGTTTGTGCTAGCTCTTTAAAACTAGACACAATAAAGCACTTTCAAGTTGTATCTCTATGGTTTGTTTGCTGTTGATGTAGCCCTAAGCAGAGACTGGCGAAAATCACTTTCATGGAAAGGGGTTGCCAAGCTTCCAAAAAACTACGAGTTGCCTGAAATCTCAGCAAACATTTTTTTCACCCAATCTTGATGATTCTTTCAGATAATGATCAGTACAACAAAACCACTTGGCTCACCAAATTTCGTTTTTCTAGGTTAAACCGTTCGTTTGCAGTACCGTTTTTATTTTTAGTTTTCACTCTGTTTTCTCCTATACGGATACATGTATTTGGAACTCTAAATCAAACACGGTTTGTGCTATCTCTTTGAAACTTGACACAATAAAGCAGTTTCAAGTTCTATCTCTATGGTTTGTTTGCTGTTGATGTAGCCCTAAGCAGACACTGGCAAAAATCACTTTGATGGAAAGGGGTTGCCAAGCTTCCAAAAATCTACGAGTTGCCTGAAATCTCAGCAAACATTTTTTCGCCCAATCTTGATGATTCTTTCAGGTAATGATCAATACACCAAAACCACTTGGCTCACCAAATTTCTTTCTTCTAATTAAACCGTTGGTTTGCAGTAACCGTTTTCATTTTTAGGTTTCACTCTGTTTTCTCCTATACGGATACATGTATTTGGAACTCTAAATCAAACACGGTTTGTGCTAGCTCTTTAAAACATGACACAATAAAGCAGTTTCAAGTTGTATCTCTATGGTTTGTTTGATTTGATGTAGCCCTAAGCAGAGACTGGCGAAAATCACTTTCATGGAAAGGGGTTTCCAAGCTTCCAAAAAACTAGGAGTTGCCTGAAATCCCAGAAAACATTTTTTCACCCAATCTTGATGATTCTTTCAGGTAATGATCAGTACACCAAAACCACTTGGCTCACCAAATTTCGTTTTTCTAGGTTAAACCGTTCGTTTGCAGTATCGTTTTCATTTTTAGTTTTCACTCTGTTTTCTCCTATACGGATACATATATTTGGAACTCTAAATCAAACACGGTTTGTGCTAGCTCCTTGAAACTTGACACAATAAAGCAGTTTCAAGTTCTATCTCTACGGTTTGTTTGCTGATGATGTAGACCTAAGCAGAGACTGGCGAAAATCACTTTGATAGAAAGGGGTTGCCAAGTTCCAAAAATACGAGTTGCCTGAAATCTCAGCAAACATTTTTTCACCCAATCTTGATGATTCTTTCAGGTAATGATCAGTACACCAAAACCACTTGGCTCACCAAATTTCGTTCTTCTAGGTTAAACCATTCGTTTGCAGTAAAGGTTTTCATTTTTAGGTTTCACTCTGTTTTCTGCAAAAGGGATACATATATTTGGAACTCTAAATCAAACACGGTTTTTGCTAGATCTTTGAAACTTGACAGAATAAAGCAGTTTCAAGTTCTATCTCTACGGTTTGTTTGCTGTTGATGTAGCCCTAAGCAGAGACTGGCGAAAATCACTTTGATGGAAAGGGGTTGCCAAGTTTCCAAAAGTACGAGATTCCTGAAATCACAGCAAACATTTTTTCACCCAATCTTGATGATTCTTTCATGTAATGATCAGTACACCAAAACCACTTGGCTCACCAAATATCGTTCTTCTAGGTTAAACTGTCCGTTTGCAGTAACCGTTTTCATTTTTAAGTTTCCCTCTGTTTTCTACTATACGGATACATGTATTTTTAACTCTAAATCAATGACGGTTTCTGCTAGCTCTTTGAAACTTGACACAATAAAGCAGTTTCAAGTTCTATCTTTATGGTTTGTTTGCTGTCTATGTAGCCCTAAGCAGAGACTGGCGAAAATCACTTTGATGGAAAGAGGTTGCCAAGCTCCCAAAAACTACGAGTTGCCTGAAATCTCAGCAAACATTGTTTCACCCAATCTTGATGATTCTTTCAGGTAATGATCAGTACACCAAAACCACTTGGCTCACCAAATTTCGTTCTTCTAGGTTAAACCGTTCGTTTTCAGTAACTGTTTTCATTTTTAGGATTCACTCTGTTTTCTCCTATACGGACACATGTATTTGGAACTCTAAATCAAACACGGTTTGTGCTAGCTCTTTGAAACTTGACCCAATAAAGCAGTTTCAAGTTCTATGTCTACGGTTTGTTTGCTGTTGATGTAGCCCTAAGCAGAGACTGGCGAAAATCACTTTGATGGAAAGGGGTTGCCAAGCTTCCAAAAAGTACTAGTTGCCTGAAATCTCAGCAAACATTTTTCACCCAATCTTGATGATTCTTTCAGGTAATGATCAGTACACCAAAACCACTTGGCTCACGAAATTTCTTTCTTCTAGGTTAAACCGTTCGTTTGCAGTAACCGTTTTCATTTTTAGATTTCACTCTGTTTTCTCCTATATGGATACATGTATTTAAAACTCTAAATCAAACACGGTTTGTGCTAGCTCTTTGAAACTTGACACAATAAAGCAGTTTCAAGTTCTATCTCTATGGTTTGTTTGCTGTTGATGTAGCCCTAAGCAGAGACTGGCAAAATCACTTTGATGGAAAGGTGTTGCCAAGCTTCCAAAAAACTACGAATTGACTGAAATCTCAGCAAACATTTTTTCACCCAATCTTGATGATTCTTTCAGTTAATGATCAGTACACCAAAACCACTTGGCTAACCAAATTTCGTTCTTCTATGTAAACCTTTCTTTTGCAGTAACCATTTTCATTTTTAGGTTTCACTCTGTTTTCTCCTATATGTATACATGTATTTGGAACTCTAAATCAAACACGGTTTGTGCTAGCTCTTTAAAACTAGACACAATAAAGCACTTTCAAGTTGTATCTCTATGGTTTGTTTGCTGTTGATGTAGCCCTAAGCAGAGACTGGCGAAAATCACTTTCATGGAAAGGGGTTGCCAAGCTTCCAAAAAACTACGAGTTGCCTGAAATCTCAGCAAACATTTTTTTCACCCAATCTTGATGATTCTTTCAGATAATGATCAGTACACCAAAACCACTTGGCTCACCAAATTTCGTTTTTCTAGGTTAAACCGTTCGTTTGCAGTACCGTTTTTATTTTTAGTTTTCACTCTGTTTTCTCCTATACGGATACATGTATTTGGAACTCTAAATCAAACACGGTTTGTGCTATCTCTTTGAAACTTGACACAATAAAGCAGTTTCAAGTTCTATCTCTATGGTTTGTTTGCTGTTGATGTAGCCCTAAGCAGACACTGGCAAAAATCACTTTGATGGAAACGGGTTGCCAAGCTTCCAAAAAACTACGAGTTGCCTGAAATCTCAGCAAACATTTTTTCGCCCAATCTTGATGATTCTTTCAGGTAATGATCAGTACACCAAAACCACTTGGCTCACCAAATTTCTTTCTTCTAGCTTAAACCGTTCGTTTACAGTAACCGTTTTCATTTTTAGGTTTCACTCTGTTTTCTCCTATACGGATACATGTATTTGGAACTCTAAATCAAACACGGTTTGTGCTAGCTCTTTAAAACTTGACACAATAAAGCAGTTTCAAGTTGTATCTCTATGGTTTGTTTGCTTTTGATGTAGCCCTAAGCAGAGACTGGCGAAAATCACTTTCATGGAAAGGGGTTGCCAAGCTTCCAAAAAACTAGGAGTTGCCTGAAATCCCAGCAAACATTTTTTCACCCAATCTTGATGATTCTTTCAGGTAATGATCAGAACACCAAAACCACTTGGCTCACCAAATTTCGTTTTTCTAGGTTAAACCGTTCGTTTGCAGTAACCGTTTTCATTTTTAGTTTTCACTCTGTTTTCTCCTATACGGATACATGTATTTGGAACTCTAAATCAAACACGGTTTGTGCTAGGTCTTTGAAACTTGACACAATAAAGCAGTTCCAAGTTCTATCTCTACGGTTTGTTTGCTGATGATGTAGACCTAAGCAGAGACTGGCGAAAATCACTTTGATAGAAAGGGGTTGCCAAGTTCCAAAAATACGAGTTGCCTGAAATCTCAGCAAACATTTTTTCACCCAATCTTGATGATTCTTTCAGGTAATGATCAGTACACCAAAACCACTTGGCTCACCAAATTTCGTTCTTCTAGGTTAAACCGTTCATTTGCAGTAAATGTTTTCATTTTTAGGTTTCACTCTGTTTTCTCCAAAAGGGATACATATATTTGGAACTCTAAATCAAACATGGTTTTTGCTAGATCTTTGAAACTTGACAGAATAAAGCAGTTTCAAGTTCTATCTCTACGGTTTGTTTGCTGTTGATGTAGCCCTAAGGAGAGACTGGCGAAAATCACTTTGATGGAAAGGGGTTGCCAAGTTTCCAAAAGTACGAGATTCCTGAAATCACAGCAAACAATTTTTCACCCAATCTTGATGATTCTTTCATGTAATGATCAGTACACCAAAACCACTTGGCTCACCAAATATCGTTCTTCTAGGTTAAACTGTCCGTTTGCAGTAACCGTTTTCATTTTTAAGTTTCCCTCTGTTTTCTACTATACGGATACATGTATTTTTAACTCTAAATCAATGACGGTTTCTGCTAGCTCTTTGAAACTTGACACAATAAAGCAGTTTCAAGTTCTATGTCTACGGTTTGTTTGCTGTTGATGTAGACCTAAGCAGAGACTGGCGAAAATCACTTAGATGGAAAGGGGTTGCAAAGTTCCAAAAATAAGATTTGCCTGAAATCACAACAAACATTTTATACCCCAATCTTCATGATTCTTTCAGGTAATGATCAGTACACCAAAACCACTTGGCTCACCAAATTTCGTTCTTCTAGGTTAAACCGTTCGTTTGCAGTAACCGTTTTCATTTTTAAGATTCACTCTCTTTTCTCCTATACGGATGCATGTATTTGAAAATCTAAATCAAACAATGTTTCTGCTACCTCTTTAAAACTTGACACAATAAAGCAGTTTCATGTTCTATCTCTTTGGTTTGTTTGCTGTTGATGTAGCCCTAAGCAGAGAGTGGCGAAAATCCGTTTGATGGAAAGGGGTTGCCAAGCTCCCAAAAACTACGAGTTGCCTGAAATCTCAGCAAACATTTTTTCACCCAATTTTGATGATTCTTTCAGGTAATGATCAGTACACCAAAACCACTTGGCTCACCAAATTTCGTTCTTCTAGGTTAAACCATTCGTTTGCAGTAACCATTTTAATTTTTAGGTTTCACTCTGTTTTCGCCTATACAGATACATGTATTTGGAACTCTAAATCAAACACGGTTTGTGCTAGCTCTTTGAAACTTGACACAATAAAGCAGTTTCAAGATCTATCTCTACGGTTTGTTTGCTGATGATGTAGACCTAAGCAGAGACTGGCGAAAATCACTTTGGTGGAAAGGGGTTGCCAAGTTCCAAAAATACGAGTTGCCTGAAATCACAGCAAACATTTTTTCACCCTATCTTAATGATTCTTTCAGCTAATGATCAGTACACCAAAACCACTTGGCTCACCAAATTTTGTTCTTCTAGGTTAAACCGTTCGTTTGCAGTAACCGTTTTCATTTTTTGGTTTCACTGTGTTTTCTCCAAAAGGGATACATATATTTGGAACTCTAAATCAAACACGGTTTGTGCTAGGTCTTTGAAACTTGACAGAATAAAGCAGTTTCAAGTTCTATCTCTACGGTTTGTTTGCTGTTCATGTAGCTCTAAGCAGAGACTGGGGAAAATCACTTTGATGGAAAGGGGTTGCCAAGCTTCCAAAAGTACGTGATGCCTGAAATCACAGCAAACATTTTTTCACCCAATCTTGATGATTCTTTCAGGTAATGATCAGTACACCCAAACCACTTGGCTCACCAAATTTCGTTCTTCTAGGTTAAACTGCTCGTTTGCAGTAACCGTTTTCATTTTTAAGTTTCCCTCTGTTTTCTACTATACGGATATATGTATTTGGAACTCTAAATCAAAGACGGTTTCTACTAGCTCTTTGAAACTTGACACAATAAAAGCAGTTTGAAGTTCTATATATATATGGTTTCTTTGCTGTTGATGTAGCCCTAAGCAGAGACTGGCGAAAATTACTTCGATGGAAAGGGGTTGCCAAGCTCCCAAAAGTACGAATTGCCTGAAATCACAGCAAACATTTTTTCACCAAATCTTTATGATTCTTTCAGGTAATGATCAGCACACCAAAACCACTTGGCTTACAAAATTTCGTTCTTCTAGGTTAAACCGTTCGTTTGCAGTAACCGTTTTCATTTTTAGGTTTCACTCTCTTTTCTCCTCTAGGGATACATGTATTTGGAACTCTAAATAAAACACGGTTTGAGCTAGCTGTTTGAAACTTGACACAATAAAGCAGTTTCAAGTTCTATATCTATGGTTTGTTTTCTGTTGATGTAGCCCTAAGCAGAGACTGGCTAAAATTACTTTGATGGAAAGGGGTTGTCAAGCTTGCAAAAAACAACCAGCTGCCTGAAATCTCAGCAAAGATTTTTTCTCCCAATCTTGATGATTCTTTCAGGTAATGATCAGTAGACCAAAACCACTTTGATTACCAAATTTCGTTCTTCTAGGTTAAACCGTTCATTTCCATAACCGTTTTCATTTTTAGGTTTCACTCTGCTTTATCCTATTAGGGATACATGTATTTGGAACTCTAAATCAAACACGGTTTGTGCTAGCTCTTTAAAACTTGACACAATAAAGCAGTTTCAAGTTCTATCTCTACGGTTTGTTTGCTGTTGATGTAGCCCTAAGCAGAGACTGGCGAAAATCACTTTGATGGGAAGGGGTTGCCAAGCTTCCAAAAAACTACGAGTTGCCTGAAATCTCAGCAAATATTTTTTCACCCAATCTTGATGATTCTTTCAGGAAATTGTCAGTACACCCAAACCACTTTGGCTCACCAAATTTTGTTTTTCTAGGTTAAACCGTTCGTTTGCAGTAACCATTTTCATTTTTAGGTTTCACTCTGTTTTCTCCTATACGGATACATGTATTTGGAACTCTAAATCAAACACGGTTTGTGCTAGCTCTTTGAAACTTGACACAATAAAGCAGTTTCAAGTTCTATCTCTATGGTTTTTTTGCTGTTGATGTAGCCCTAAGCAGAGACTGACGAAAATCACTTTGATGGAAATGGGTTGCGAAGCTTCCAAAAACTACGAGTTTCCTGAAATCTTAGCAAACATTTTTTCACCCAATCTTGATGATTCTTTCAGGAAATGATCAGTACACCAAAACCACTTGGCTCACCAAATTTCGTTTTTCTAGGTTAAACCGTTCGTTTGCCGTAACCGTTTTCATTTTTAGATTTCACTGTGTTTTCTCCTATAGGGATACATGTATTTGGAACTCTAAATCAAACACGGTTTGTGCTACCTCTTTGAAACATGACACAATAAAGCAGTTAATAGTTCTATCTCTATGGTTTGTTTGCTGTTGATGAAGCCCTAAGCAGAGACTGGCGAAAATAACTTTGATGGAAAGGGTTTGCCAAGCTTCCAAAATCTACGAGTTGCCTGAAATCTCAGCAAACATTTTTTCACCCAATCTTAATGATTCTTTCAGGTAATGATCAGTACACCAAAACCACTTGGCTCACCAAATTTCGTTCTTCTAGGTAAAACCATTCGTTTGCAGTAACCGTTTTCATTTTTAGGTTTCACTGTGTTTTCTCCAAAAGGGATACATATATTTGGAACTCTAAATCAAACACGGTTTGTGCTAGGTCTTTGAAACTTGACACAATAAAGCAGTTTCAAGTTCTATCTCTACGGTTTGTTTGCTGTTGATGTAGCCCAAAGCAGAGACTGGCGAAAATCACTTTGATGGAAAGGGGTTGCCAAGCTTCCAAAAGTACAAGTTGCCTGAAATCACAGCAAACATTTTTTTAACCAATCTTGATGATTCTTTCAGTTAATGATGAGTACACCAAAACCACTTGGCTCACCAAATTTCGTTCTTCTAGGTTAAACTGTTCGTTTGCAGTGACCGTTTTCATTTTTAAGTTTCCCTCTGTTTTCTCTTATACGGATACATGTATTTGGAACTCTAAATCAAAGACGGTTTCTGCTAGCTCTTTGAAACTTAACACAATAAAGCAGTTTGAAGTTCTATATATATGGTTTCTTTGCTTTTGATGTAGCCCTAAGCAGAGACTGGCGAAAATCACTTCGATGGAAAGGGGTTGCCAAGCTCCCAAAATTACGAATTGCCTGAAATCACAGCAAACATTTTTTCACCCAATCTTGATGATTCTTTCAGGTAATGATCAGCACACCAAAACATCTTGGCTCACCAAATTTCGTTCTTCTAGGTTAAACCATTCGTTTGCAGTAACCGTTTTCATTTTTAGGTTTCACTCTGTTTTCTCCTATTAGGGATACATGTATTTGGAACTCTAAATCAAACACGGTTTGTGCTAGCTCTTTGAAACTTGACACAATAAAGCAGTTTCAAGTTCTGTCTCTACGGTTTGTTTGCTGTTGATGTAGCCCTAAGCAGAGACAGGCGAAAATCACTTTGATGTAAAGGGGTTGCAAAGCTTCCAAAAAACTATGAGTTGCCTGAAATCTCAGCAAACATTTTTTCTCCCAATCTTGATGATTCTATCAGTTAATGATCAGTACACCAAAACCGCTTGGCTCACCAAATTTCGTTCTTCTAGTTTCAACCGTTCGTTTGCAATAACCGTTTTCATTTTTAGGTTTCACTCTGTTTTCTCCTATAGGGATACATGTATTTGGAACTCTAAATCAAACAGGGTTTGTGCTAGCTCTTTGAAACTTGAAACAATAAAGCAGTTTCAAGTTCTATATATATTGTTTGTTTGCTGTTGAGGTAGCCCTAAGCAGAGACTGGCGAAAATCACTTTGATTAAAAGGGGTTGCAAAGCTTCCAAAAAACTACGAGTTGCCTGAAATCTCAGCAAACATTTTTTCAACCAATCTTGATGATTCTTTCAGGTAATGATCCGTACACCAATACCACTTGGCTCACCAAATTTCGTTCTTCTAGGTTAAACCGTTCGTTTGCAGTAACCGTTTCCATTTTTAGGTTTCACTCTCTTTTCTTCTATAGAAATACATGTATTTGGAACTCTAAATCAAACACGGTTTGTGCTAGCTCTTTGAAACTTGACACAATAAAGCAGTTTCAAGTTCTATCTCTATGGTTTGTTTGCTGTTGATGTAGCCCTAAGCAGAGAGTGGCGAAAATCACTTTGATGGAAAGGGGTTGCAAAGCTCCCAAAAGTACGAATTGCCTGAAATCAGAGCAAACATTTTTTCACCCAATCTTGATGATTCTTTCAGGTAATGATCAGTACCTCAAAACTACTTGGCTCACCAAATTTCGTTCTTCTAGGTTAAACCGTTCGTTTGCAGTAACCGTTTCCATTTTTAGGTTTCACTCTCTTTTCTTCTATAGAAATACATGTATTTGGAACTCTAAATCAAAAACGGTTTGTGCTAGCTCTTTGAAACTTGACACAATAAAGCAGTTTCAAGTTCTATCTCTATGGTTTGTTTGCTGTTGATGTAGCCCTAAGGAGAGACTGGCGAAAATCACTTTGATGGAAAGGGGTTGCCAAGCTTCCAAAACTACGAGTTGCCTGAAATCACAGCAAACATTTTATAACCCAATCTTGATGATTCTTTCAGGTAATGATCAGTACACCAAAACCACTTGGCTCACCAAATTTCGTTCTTCTAGGTTAAACCGTTCGTTTGCAGTAACCGTTTTCATTTTTTGGTTTCATTCTGTTTTCTGCTATACGGATACATGTATTTGGAACTCTAAATCAAACACGGTTTGTGCTAGCTCTTTGAAACTTGACACAATAAAGCAGTTTCAAGTTCTATCTATACGGTTTGTTTGCTGTTGTTTTAGCCCTAAGAAGAGACTCTTGAAAGTCACTTTGATGGAAAGGGTTTGCCAAGCTCACAAAAACTACTAGTTTCCTGAAATCTCAGCAAACATTTTTTTACCCAGTCTTGATGATTGTTTCAGGTAATGATCAGTACACCAAAACCACTTGGCTCACCAAATTTCGTTCTTCTAGGTTAAACCGTTCGTTTGCAGTAACCGTTTTCATTTTTAGGTTTCACTCTGTTTTCTCCTATAGGGATACATGTATTTGGAACTCTAAATCAAACACGGTTTGTGCTAGCTCTTTGAAACTTGACACAATAAAGCAGTTTAAAGTTCTATCTCTACTGTTTGTTTGCTGTTGATGTAGACCTAAGCAGAGACTGGCGAACATCACTTTGATGGAAAGGGGTTGCCAGGCTTCCAAAAGTACGAGTTGCCTGAAATCACAGCAAACATTTTATCACCCAATCTTGATGATTCTTTCAGGTAATGATCAGTACACCAAAACCACTTGGCTCACCAAATTTCGTTCTTCTAGGTTAAACCGTTCGTTTGCAGTAACCGTTTTCATTTTTAGGTTTCACTCTGTTTTCTCCTTTACAGATACATGTATTTGGAACTCTAAATCAAACACGGTTTGTGCTAGCTCTTTGAAACTTGACAAAATAATGCAGTTTCAAGTTCTATCTCTACGGTTTGTTTGCTGTTGATGTAGCCCAAAGCAGAGACTGGCGAAAATCACTTTGATGGAAAGGGGTTGTCAAGCTTCCAAAAGTACGAATTGCATGAAATCAGAGTAAACATTTTATCACCCAATCTTGATGATTCTATCAGGGAATGATCAGCACACCAAAACCACTTGGCTCACCAAATTTCGTTCTTCTAGGTTAAACCGTTCGTTTGCAGTAACCGTTTTCATTTTTAGGTTTCACTCTGTTTTCTCCTATACGGATACATTTATTTGGATCTCTAAATCAAACACGGTTTGTGCTAGCTCTTTGAAACTTGACACAATAAAGCAGTTTCAAGTTCTATTTCTATGGTTTGTTTGCTGTTGATGTAGCCCTAAGGAGAGACTGGCGAAAATCACTTTGATGGAAAGGGGTTGCCAAGATCCCAAAAACTACGAGTTGCCTGAAATCTCAGCAAACATTTTTTCACCCAATCTTGATGATTCTTTCAGGTAATGATCAGTACACCAAAACCACTTGACTCACCAAATTTCGTTCCTCTAGGTTAAACCGTTCGTTTGCAGTAACCATTTTCATTTTTTGGTTTCATTCTGTTTTCTCCTATATGGATACATGTATTTGGAACTCTAAATCAAACACGGTTTGTGCTAGCTCTTTGAAACTTGACACAATAAAGCAGTTTCAAGTTATATCTCCACGGATTGTTTGCTGTTGATGTAGCCCTAAGAAGAGACAGGCGAAATTCACTTTGATGGAAAGGGGTTGCCAAGCTCACAAAAACTACTAGTTTCCTGAAATCTCAGCAAACATTTTTTCACCCAGTCTTGATGTTTTTTTCAGGTAATGATCAGTACACCAAAACCACTTGGCTCACCAAATTTCGTTCTTCTAGGTTAAACGGTTCATTTGCAGTAACCATTTTCAATTTTAGGTTTCACTCTTTTTTCTCCTATACGGATACATGTATTTGGAACTCTAAATAAAACACGGTTTGTGCTAGCTCTTTGAATCTTGACACAATAAAGCAGTTTCAAGCTCTATCTCTATGGTTTGTTTGCTGTTGATGTAGCCCTAAGCAGAGACTGGCGAAAATCACTTTGATGGAAAGGGGTTGCCAAGCTCCCAAAAGTACGAATTGCCTGAAATCACAGCAAACATTTTTTCACCCAATCTTGATGATTCTTTTAGATAATGATCAGTACACCAAAACCACTGGGCTCACCAAATTTCGTTCTTCTAGGTTAAACCGTTCGTTTGCAGTAACCGTTTTCATTTTTAGGTTTCACTCTGTTTTCTTTTATACTGATACATGTATTTGGAACTCTAAATCAAACACGGTTTGTGCTAGCTCTTTGAAACTTGACACAATAAAGCAGTTTCAACTTCTATCTCTATGGTTTGTTTGCTGTTGATGTAGCCCTAAGCAGAGACTTGCGAAAATCACTTTGATGGAAAGGGGTTGCCAAGCTTCCCAAAACTGCGAGTTTCCTGAAATCTCAGCAAACCTTTTTTCACCCAATCTTGATGATTCTTTTAGATAATGATCAGTACACCAAAACCACTGGGCTCACCAAATTTCGTTCTTCTAGGTTAAACCGTTCGTTTGCAGTAACCGTTTTCATTTTTAGGTTTCATTCTGTTTTTCAACTATACGGATACATGTATTTTGAACTCTAAATCAAATACAGTTTCTGGTAGCTCTTTGAAACTTGACACAATAAAGCAGTTTCAAGTTCTTTCTCTATGGTTTGTTTGCGGTTGATGTAGCCCTAAGCAGAGACTGCCGAAAATCACTTTGATGGAAAGGGGTTGGCAAGCTTAAAAAAAACTACGAGTTGCCTGAAATCTCAGCAAACATTTTTTCACCCAATCTTGATGATTCTTTCAGGTAATGATCAGTACACCAAAACCACTTGGCTCACCAAATTTCGTTCTTCTAGGTTAAACCGTTTGTTTGCAGTAACCGTTTTCAATTTTAGGTTTCTTCTGTTTTCTCCTATACGGATACATGTATTTGGAACTCTAAATAAAACACGGTTTGTGCTAGCTCTTTGAAACTTGACACAATAAAGCAGTTTCAAGTTCTATCTCTATGGTTTGTTTGCTCTTGATGTACCCCTAAGCAGAGACTGTCGAAAATCACTTTGATGGAAAGGGGTTGCCAAGCTCCCAAAAACTACGAGTTGCTTGAAATCTCAGGAAACATTTTTTCACCCAATGTTGATGATTCTTTCAGGTAATGATCAGTACACCAAAACCACTTGGCTCACCAAATTTTGTTCTTCTAGGTTAAACTGTTCGTTTGCAGTAAGCGTTTTCATTTTTAGGTTTCACTCTGTTTTTTCCTATACGGATACATGTATTTGGAACTCTAAATCAAACACGGTTTGTGCTAGCTCTTTGAAACTTGACACAATAAAGCAGTTTCAAGTTCTATCTCTACGGTTTGTTTGCTGTTGATGTAGACCTAACAGAGACTGGCGAAAATCACTTTGATGGAAAGGGGTTGCCACGCTTATAAAACTACGAGTTGCCTGAAATCACAGCAAACATTTTATCACCCAATCTTGATGATTCTTTCAGGTAATGATCAGTACACCAAAACCACTTGGCTCACCAAATTTCGTTCTTCTAGGTTAAACCGTTCGTTTGCAGTAACCGTTTTCATTTTTAGGTTTCACACTGTTTTCTTTCATACGGATACATGTATTTGGAACTCTAAATGAAAGACGGTTTGTGCTAGCTCTTTGAAACTTGACACAATAAAGCAGTTTCAAGTTCTATCTTTATGGTTTGTTTGCTGTTGATGTAGCCCTATGCAGAGAATGGCGAAAATCACTTTGATAGAAAGGGGTTGTCAAGCTCCCCAAAACTACGAGTTGCCTGAAATCTCAGCAACCATTTTTTCACCCAACCTTGATGATTCTTTCAGGTAATGATCAGTACACCAAAACCACTTGGCTCACCAAATTTCGTTCTTCTAGGTTAAACCGTTCGTTTGCAGTAACCGTTTTCATTTTTAGGTTTCACTCTGTTTTCTCCTATACGGATATATGTATTTAGAACTCTAAATCAAACACTGTTTTTGCTAGCTCTTTGAAACTTGACACAATAAAGCAGTTTCAAGTTCTATCTCTATGGTTTATTTGCAGTTGATGTAGACCTAAGCAGAGACTTGCGAAAATCACTTTGATGGAAAGGGGTTGCGAAGCTTCCAAAAAACTACGAGTTGCCTGAAATCTCAGCAAACATTTTTTCTCCCAATCTTGATGATTCTATCAGGTAATGATCAGTACACCAAATCCACTTGGCTCACCAAATTTCGTTTTTCTAGGTTAAACTGTTCGTTTGCAGTAACCGTTTTCATTTTTAGGTTTCACTGTGTTTTTTCCTATAGGGATGCATGTATTTGGAACTCTAAATCGAACACGGTTTGTGCTAGGTCTTTGAAACTTGACAGAATAAAGCAGTTTCAAGTTCTATCTCTACGGTTTGTTTGCTGTGTATGTAGCCCTAAGCAGAGACTGGCGAAAATCACTTTGATGGAAAGGGGTAGCCAAGCTTCCAAAAAACTACGAGTTGCCTGAAATCTCAGGAAACATTTTTTCTCCCAATCTTGACGATTCTATCAGGTAATGATCAGAACACCAAAACCACTTGGCTCACCAAATTTCGTTCTTCTAGGTTAAACCGTTCGTTTGCAGTAACCGTTTTCATTTTTAGGTTTCACTCTGTTTTCTCTTATAGGGATACATGTATTTGGAACTCTAAATCAAACACGGTTTGTGACAACTCTTTGGAACTTGACACAATAAAGCAGTTTTAAGTTCTATCTCTATGCTTTGTTTGAAGTTGATGTAGCCCTAATCAGAGACTGGCGAAAATCACTTTGATGGAAAGGGGTTGCCAAGCTTCCAAAAGTACGAGTTGCCTGAAATCTCAGCAAACATTTTTTCACCCAAACTTGATGATTCTTTCAGGTAATGATCAGTACACCAAAACCACTTGGATCACCAAATTTCGTTCTTCTACGTTAAACCGTTCGTTTGCAGTAACCCTTTTCATTTTTAGTTTTCACTCTGTTTTCTCCTATACGGATACATGTATTTGGAACTCTAAATCAAACACGGTTTCTGCTAGCTCTTTGAAACTTGACACAATAAAGAAGTTTCAAGTTCTATCTCTACGGCTTGTTTGCTGTTGGTGTAGCCCTTAGCAGAGACTGGTGAAAATCAGTTTCATGGAAAGCGGTTGCCAAGCTTCCAAAAAACTACGAGTTGCTTGAAATCTCAGCAAACATTTTTTCACCCAATCTTGATGATTGTTTCAGGTAATGATCAGTAAATCAAAACCACTTGGCTCACCAAATTTCGTTCTTCTAGATTAAACCGTTCGTTTGCAGTAACCGTTTTCAATTTAGGTTTCACTCTGTTTTCTCCTATATGGATACGTGTATTTGGAACTCTAAATCAAACACGGTTTGTGCTAGCTCTTTGAAACTTGACACAATAAAGCAGTTTCAAGTTGTATTTCTACACTTTGTTTGCTGTTGATGTATACCTAAGCAAGGCTCGCGAAAATCACTTTGATGGAAAGGGGTTGCCAAGCTTCCAAAAAACTACGAGTTGCCTGAAATCTCAGCATACATTTTTTTACCCAATCTTGATGATTCTTTCAGGTAATGATCAGTACACCAAAACCACTTGGCTCACCAAATTTCGTTCTTCTAGGTTAAACCGTTCATTTGCAGTAACCGTTTTCATTTTTAGGTTTCACTCTGTTTTCTCCTATACGGATTCATGTATTTGGTACTCTAAATCAAACACGGTTTGTGCTAGCTCTTATAAATTGACACAATAAAGCAGTTTCAAGTTCTATCTCTATGGTTTGTTTGCTGTTGATGTAGCCCTAAGCAGAGACTGGCGAAAATCACTTTCATGGAAAGAGGTTGCCAAGCTTCCAAAAAACTACGAGTTGCCTGAAATCTCAGCAAACATTTTTTCACCCAATCTTGATGATTCTTTCAGGTAATAATCAGTACACCAAAACCACTTGGCTTACCAAATTTCGTTCTTCTAGGTTAAACCGTTCGTTTGCAATAACCGTTTTCATTTTTATGTTTCACTCTGTTTTCTCCTATATGGATACATGTATTTGGAACTCTAAATCAAACACGGTTTGTGCTAGCTCTTTGAAACTTGACAAAATAAAGCAGTTTCAAGTTCTATCTCTATGGTTTGTTTGCTGTTGATGTAGCCCTAAGCAGAGACTGGCGAAAATCACTTTGAAGGAAAGGGGTTGCCAAGCTCTCCAAAACTACGAGTTGCCTGAAATCTCAGCAAATATTTTTTCACCCAATCTTGATGATTCTTTCAGGTAATGATCAGTACACCAAAACCACTTGGCTCACCAAATTTCGTTCTTCTAGGTTAAACCGTTCGTTTGCAGTAACCGTTTTCATTTTTATGTTTCACTCTGTTTTCTCCTATAGGGATACATGTATTTGGAACTCTAAATCAAACACGGTTTGTGCTAGCTCTTTGAAACTTGACACAATAAATAAGTTTCAAGTTCTATCTCTACGGTTTGTTTGCTGTTGATGTAGCCCTAAGCAGAGACTTGCGAAAATCACTTTCATGGAAAGGGGTTGCCAAGCTTCCAAAAACTACGAGTTGCCTGAAATTACAACACACATTTTTTCACCCAATCTTGATGATTCTTTCAGGTAATGATCAGTACACCAAAACCACTTGGCTCACCAAATTTCGTTCTTCTAGGTTAAACCGTTCGTTTGCAGTAACCGTTTTCATTTTTAGGTTTCACTCTGTTTTCTCCTATATGGATACATGTACTTGGAACTCTAAATCAAACACGGTTTGTGCTAGCTGTTTGAAACTTGACACAATAAAGAAGTTTCAAGTTCTATCTCTACAGTTTGTTTGCTGTTGGTGTAGCCCTTAGCAGAGACTGGTGAAAATCAGTTTCATGGAAAGGGGTTGCCAAGCTTCCAAAAAACTACGAGTTTCCTGAAATCTCAGCAAACATTTTTTCACCCAATATTGATGATTCTTTCAGGTAATGATCAGTAAATCAAAACCACTTGGCTCACCAAATTTCGTTCTTCTAGATTAAACCGTTCGTTTGCAGTAACCGTTTTCATTTTTAGGTTTCACTCTGTTTTCTCCTATATGGATACGTGTATTTGGAACTCTAAATCAAACACGGTTTGTGCTAGCTCTTTGAAACTTGACACAATAAAGCAGTTTCAAGTTCTATCTCACTGGTTTGTTTGCTGTTGATGTAGCCCTAAGCAGAGACTGGCGAAAATCACTTTGATGGAAAGGGGTTGCCAAGCTTCCAAAAAAATACGAGTTGCCTGAAATCTCAGCAAACATTTTTTGACCCAATCTTGATGATTCTTTCAGGTAATGATCAGTACACCAAAACCACTTGGCTCACCAAATTTCGTTCTTCTAGGTTAAACCGTTCATTTGCAGTAACCGTTTTCATTTTTAGGTTTCACTCTGTTTTCTCCTATACGGATACATGTATTTGGAACTCTAAATCAAACACGGTTTGTGCTAGCTCATTTAAATTGACACAATAAAGCAGTTTCAAGTTCTATCTCTATGGTTTGTTTGCTGTTGATGTAGCTCTAAGCAGAGACTGGCGAAAATCACTTTCATGGAAAGAGGTTGCCAAGCTTCCAAAAAACTACGAGTTGCCTGAAATCTCAGCAAACATTTTTTCACCCAATCTTGATGATTCTTTCAGGTAATGATCAGTACACCAAAACCACTTGGCTCACCAAATTTCGTTCTTCTAGGTTATACCGTTCGTTTGCAATAACCGTTTTCATTTTTAGGTTTCACTCTGTTTTCTCCTCTATGGATACATGTATTTGGAACTCTAAATCAAACACGGTTTGTGCTAGCTCTTTGAAACTTGACACAATAAAGCAGTTTCAAGTTCTATCTTACGGTTTGTTTGCTGTTGATGTAGCCCTAAGCAGAGACTGGCGAAAATCACTTTGATGGAAAGGAGTTGCAAAGCTTCCAGAAAACGACGAGTTGCCTGAAATCTTAGCAAACATTTTTTTCTCCAATTCTTGATGATTCTTTCAGGTAATGATCAGTAAATCAAAACCACTTGGCTCACCAAATATCATTCTTCTAGGTTAAACCGTTCGTTTGCAGTAACCGTTTTCATTTTTTGGTTTCACTCTGTTTTCTCCTATATGGATACATGTATTTGGAACTCTAAATCAAACACGGTTTGTGCTAGCTCTTTGAAACTTGACACAATAAAGCAGTTTCAAGTTCTATCCCTACACTTTGTTTGCTGTTGATGTATACCTAAGCAGAGACTCGCGAAAATCACTTTGATTCAAAGGGGTTGCCAAGCTTCCAAAAGTACGAGTTGCCTGAAATCACAGCAAACATTTTATCACCCAATCTTGATGATTCTTTCAGGTAATGATCAGTACACCAAAACCACTTGGCTCACCAAATTTCGTTCTTCTACGTTAAACCGTTCGTTTGCAGTAACCGTTTTCATTTTTAGGTTTCACTCTGTTTTCTCCTATACGGATACATGTATTTGGAACTCTAAATCAAACACTGTTTGTGCTAGCTCTTTGAAACTTGACACAATAAAGCAGTTTCAAGTTCTGTCTCTATGGATTGTTTGCTGTTGATGTAGCCCTAAGCAGAGACTGACGAAAATCACTTTGATGGAAAGGGGTTGCCAAGATTCCAAAAAACTACGAGTTGCCTGAAATCTCAGCAAACATTTTTTTACCCAATCTTGATGATTCTTTCAAATAATGATCAGTACACCAAAACCACTTGGCTCACCAAATTTCGTTCTTCTAGGTTAAACCGTTAATTTGCAGTAACCGTTTTCATTTTTAGGTTTCACTCTGTTTTCTCCTATACGGATACATGTATTTGGAACTCTAAATCAAACACGGTTTCTGCTATCTCTTTGAAACTTGACACAATAAAGCAGTTTCAAGTTCTATCTCTATGGTTTGTTTGCTGTTGATTTTGCCCCAATCAGAGACTGGCGAAAATCACTTTGATGGAAAGGGGTTGCCAAGCTTCCAAAAAACTACAAGTTGCCTGAAATCTCAGCAAACATTTTTTCACCCAATCTTGATGATTCTCTCAGGAAATGATCAGTACACCAAAACCACTTGGCTCACCAAATTTCGTTCTTCTAGGTTAAACCGTTCGTTTGCAGTAACCGTTTTCATTTTTATGTTTCACACTGTTTTCTCCTATACGGATACATGTATTTGGAACTCTAAATCAAACACGGTTTGTGCTAGCTCTTTGAAACTTGACACAATAAAGCAGTTTCAAGTTCTATCTCTATGGTTTGTTTGCTGTTGATGTAGCCCTAAGCAGAGACTGGCGAAAATCACTTTGATGGAAACGGGTTGCCAAGCTTCCAAAAAACTACGAGTTGCCTGAAATCTCAGGAAACATTTTTTGACCCAATCTTGATGATTCTTTCAGGTAATGATCAGTACACCAAAACCACTTGGCTCACCAAATTTCGTTCTTCTAGGTTAAACCGTTCGTTTGCAGTAACCGTTTTCATTTTTAGGTTTCACTCTGTTTTCTCCTATATGGATACATGTATTCGGAACTCTAAATCAAACACGGTTTGTGCTAGCTCTTTGAAACTTGACACAATAAAGCAGTTTCAAGTTCTATCTCTATGGTTTGTTTGCTGTTTATATAGACCTAAGCAGAGACTGGCGAAAATCACTTTGATGGAAAGGGTTTGCCAAGCTTCCGAAAGTACGAGTTGCCTGAAATCACAACAAACATTTTATCACCCAATCTTTATGATTCTTTCAGGTAATGATCAGTACACCAAAACCACTTGGCTCACCAAATTTCGTTCTTCTAGGTTAAACCGTTCGTTTGCAGTAACCGTTTTCATTTTTAGGTTTCACTTTGTTTTCTCCTATACGGATACATGTATTTGGAACTCTAAATCAAACACGGTTTGTGCTAGCTCTTTGAAACTTGACACAATAAAGCAGTTTCAAGTTCTATCTTTACGGTTTGTTTGCTGTTGATGTAGCCCTAAGCAGAGACTGGCGAAAATCACTTTGATGGAAAGGGGTTGCCAAGCTCCCCAAAACTAGGAGTTGCCTGAAATATCAGCAAACATTTTTTCACCTAATCTTGATGATTCTTTCAGGTAATGATCAGTACACCAAAACCATTTGGCTCACCAAATTTTGTTCTTCTAGGTTAAACTGTTCGTTTGCAGTAACCGTTTTCATTTTTAGGTTTCACACTGTGTTCTTTCATACGGATACATGTATTTGGAACTCTAAATGAAAGACGGTTTGTGCTAGCTCTTTGAAACTTGACACAATAAAGCAGTTTCAAGTTCTATCTTTATGGTTTGTTTGCTGTTGATGTAGCCCTATGCAGAGAATGGCGAAAATCACTTTGATAGAAAGGGGTTGTCAAGCTCCCCAAAACTACGAGTTGCCTGAAATCTCAGCAAACATTTTTTCACCCAACCTTGATGATTCTTTCAGGTAATGATCAGTACACCAAATCCACTTGGCTCACCAAATTTCGTTCTTCTAGGTTAAACCGTTCGTTTGCAGTAACCGTTTTCATTTTTAGGGTTCACTCTGTTTTCTCCTATACGGATATATGTATTTAGAACTCTAAATCAAACACTGTTTTTGCTAGCTCTTTGAAACTTGACACAATAAAGCAGTTTCAAGTTCTATCTCTACGGTTTGTTTGCTGTTGTTGTAGCCCTAAGCAGAGACTTGTGATAATCACTTTGATGGAAAGGGGTTGCCAAGCTTCCCAAAACTACGAGTTTCCTGAAATCTCAGAAAACATTTTTTCACCCAATCTTGATGATTCTTTTAGATAATGATCAGTACACCAAACCCACTAGGCTCATCAAATTTCGTTCTTTTAGGTTAAACCGTTCGTTTGCAGTAACCGTTTTCATTTTTACGT